>NW_004444047.1:6853012-6854935 GCF_000243295.1 Trichechus manatus latirostris | reverse complement strand
AGCTCTGCCTTCACCACCTCTCACCTGTGCAGGGGGGCCTGAGGTCTATCCTCAGACCTGGAGCTCTGCCTTCACCACCTCTCACCTGTGCAGGAGGCCTGAGGTCTAGCTTCAGTCTAGTTTTCTGTACCTCTCTCCTGTCCAGGGAGCCTGTGTGTAGCTCATACCTGGAGCTGTCTCTGGTCTACCTGCCCCATCCTCCTCCTCAGACAACCCACTCGTAACACATGGGCGGGGAGGGGCAGTGCAATGTTCCTGATGTGACAGGGTCAGACTGGCCCAGGGTCCAGTTCTCCCTGCAGTCAGGAAGACCCCCTACTTCCACAGGAAGCCGGCAACCCGCTCCCTCCACCCAGGCCCTCAGAGCGGCCTCTGCAGGCCATTCCCCCTGCAGGCCATTCCCCCGAGCCATCTGTCCATCCCCAGAGCAAAGGCCTGTCTTCCTGAGGGAGGAAGAGGCTCCCGATCTCATCCCACCTCACGTCCCAGCCAGGACACAGGAAGTGCCAAATGGTCACTGCACTTCACACTAGCGTCCCCTCCCTCCAGCACAAACACTCAGATCCTGCCCACGAGCGCCTCCTCCCCCCGCCAGGCAGCAGGGCGCCCCCCCACCCCCCCACACACAAACACGGACTGTAGTCTGCTGGGCTCAGCAGCCTCAGGAGGGAGCACGGACTAGGAGAGACCCGGTCCGCGGGAAGCACGCACATGGCCCGTCCCGCATAGGAAAGCCAAAGGAGGAAAAGGCCCTCCTTGCCAAGGCCAGCCTGCTTGGCAGCTGGGTAGGAGCCATGTCAGGGCACGCCGCACCCAGAGATGACAGGCCCTGGCCCAGCCGGCCGGTTCTCTGGGAGGCTGAGCCTGGGCAGTGCCAGCACTCGGCTCCTCTGGGCAGCAGCGTGCCATCACGGACCCCAGCACAGCAGCGGGTGGCCCAGATGCACCAGCCCTGCCTCTCGCAGCCCCAGCTGCTGGGAGTGAAGCAGGACACCGGGACTCCTCAAGATCGGCTGGCCTCGCCCTTCCTCCAGTCACTGCAAAACGCTCACCTGCCCCTGCACAGCCCTGGGGGCTTCTCCCCCATATGATCCCAACCACAGCGCTGCGCTGTGGATAGCACTGCCCCACTTCCAGGAGGAGGAAGCTCTGCCAGAGACCTCAGAGCCAAGACCCATAGGTCCCCAGTGCATGCGCAGGTCCCACAAGCCCCCAGAACAGGGCAAGCCCCGCCACACTCTCCCTGCCCCTGGGCACACGGCGGGGGGGGGGGGGGCTGCTCAGTGAACAGAGACGTCCAGGGCCAGTGGTGCCGCCACGGGACCCCCTCCTACACCCGCCACCCTGGAGAGCCGCAGTCACGCGAACACCTCTGTCGGGACATTTGGGGCCCAACCAGGTTTTGCTCGTGCTGCCAGGGGACTCTGTCCTGGGGAGGCCGTTGTTGGGAGGAGCAGGGTCAAAGGTGAGGTGTCCAGTCTGGGACGGGCGAATCTGGGCCGAAGGGTGGTGTTCGGGATGGGGGCCTGGGGCCAGGATACCGCGTCCTGGAATCAGCTTCCTGGGGCCCCAGCCTCTGAACAAGGTCATCGGAGCTCTGGTGGGGTTGGTGTGGGGTCCTGGGGCGGGCTGGGGCCCTGAAGGTCCCATACGGAGGGGGCCGGCGGGCACAGTAGAGAGTGACAGGAGGTAGGTCCTCCTTAGCAGAGTCCGGGGGTCCTGGAGTCCCAGGACCTGGTAGTGCACGCGGGGCGGGGGGTCGCGGGCCTCACCGTCGCACAGGAAGCCGGCCAGCCCCCAGATGAAGTCGGAGCAGAGGTGGCAGAAGGTGGGCTTGGTGAGCGTCACCTTCCGGAAGCTGTGGCCCAGCGCAGCGGCGGGGACCGGGGTTCTGGCCCCCGCCCGCTCTGCCCCGGGTCCCGG
>NW_004444047.1:6851454-6852912 GCF_000243295.1 Trichechus manatus latirostris | reverse complement strand
GGGGGGACGGAGAAGCGAGGGAAGGGAAGGGGGGACGGAGAAGCGAGGGAAGGGAAGGGGGGACGGAGAAGCGAGGGAAGGGAAGGGGGGACGGAGAAGCGAGGGAAGGGAAGGGGGGAGGGCAGCGAGAAAGAGGGGGCTGGGGAGACGGGCACACACAGGAGGGGGTGGGGCTGGGCCCAGCCAGCAGGAGACTGGAGGGACAAGGCTGCAGGAGGCCAGGAAGTGGGGCAGGTCTAGGGAAGGATGGGCCTCGAGGACTGCCTGGGGTGACCAGTGCACCTCCCAGGAGACAGGCAGGCTCCCCGGGAAGGCCACTCTGTGGGGACTGCCAAACTGTGCCCCAGTCTCCCGCTGCAGCCCCGACCACCACAGTCCCTGGAGAGGCAGACAGAAGCTTCTCCATGGCCTTGCTCCACAGAAAACCTCCTGAAGTGGGGAGAACTTGGAGGAACTGCCCTCCCCCTCAGCTTCCTCCCCTCGGGCACCCCAGACCAGCACTGCCAGCGGCAGCAGCTGCGGGCAGGTGCCAGCCGGCCTCCTCCCCTGGGATGCACAGATAACGCCAGCCCTCCCTACCCACCCCCCACATCCTGGGTGCCCCCAGGCGGGGAGGGCACTCCTTCCCACACCCTTGCCAGGCACCTCAGCTTGCTGAGAATCACCCACCATTCTCTCTGGATGTGGGGAGAACACCCCGATGGATGGCTGCCCTGTTGACGGCCTCCACATGGCCTCCATGTACCCTCCCAAGTAACACACCCAGGCTGGATGATGAGCTGCTTAAGGGACCTTGAATCCCCTAAGACCTAGAGACCCACCTGCAGATCATGCTTGTGAGGGACACACAGGTTCTGGGGTCTAGCCTAGACTTAAAGCTCCATCTTTACCACCTCTCACCTCTGCAGGGAGTCCTTGGTCTAGCCTCAGACCTGGAGATCTACCTGCTGTAGGGGGCCTGGGCTACTTCATAACTACAGCTCTGCCTTCACAGCTTTTCAACTGTGCAGGGGCACCTGAGGTCTAGCCTTAGACACAGAGTTCTGCCTTCTGTAAATCTCACCTTTGTAGAGAGTCCTGGGTCTAGCTTTAGACCTAGAGCTCTGTCTTATGCACCTCACCTGTGCAGGGAATCCTGGTCTAGCCTTAGACCTAGAGCTCTGCCTTCACCACCTCTCACCATTGCAGGGAATTTTTTTTTTTTTTTATTGTACTTCAGGTGAAGGCTTACAGAACAAATAGTTTCTCATGAAACAGAAGTACACATGTTGTTCTGCAGGGAATTTTGGGTCTAGCCTCAGACCTGGAGCTCTGCCTTCACCTTTTACCTGTGCAGGGGGCCTGGGGTCTAACGTCAGACCTAGAGCTCTGCCTTCACCACCTCTCACCTGTGCAGGGGGGCCTGAGGTCTATCCTCAGACCTGGAGCTCTGCCTTCACCACCTCTCACCTGTGCAGG
>NW_004444047.1:6799750-6851270 GCF_000243295.1 Trichechus manatus latirostris | reverse complement strand
GCGGGGCCTGCGGGATGCGGGGGCGTGAGGGCCGAGGCTGCGGGGCGGGGCCGGGCCTTCGGGGGCGGGGCCGATGGAGGCGGGGCTTTCGGTGTGAGTGGGCGGGGCTTTTGGAGCGGGCGGGGCCTGCCCAGCCGTAGGTCACAGGGCTTTGGGGGTGCGTGGGCCGGCTCCGCGGACTTGGCCCGAGTGGTCTGGTCTCGGGTGGACTTCGGCTGGACTGCGCGTGGTCCGCGTGAACTCGGGTCCCCCGCCTGCGCTCCACTCCAGCAGAGCCCGGAACCGGGACCCGATCTTCCCTCACGTGGCGTCAAAGTCTGACGGAGGCGTTTGCACCTGAAGCGGCCAGGGCTGCGGCTGCGTAAAGTTAACACCTCCCACCTGAGGATGCCGCTGCCTCTCGCCTGTGCCCAGGAGCCCCCGTGGGTCGACGGCCTTGCCCCGACTCTCCCAGGGGCCGGAGGCGAGGGCAGGCCAGGCCCTATCCTGGGCCCCCAGTATGGGGCATGGGAGGAGGGACCCTGAGACCCCAGTGTGGGGTCAGAGGAGGGGGACGGGCCCTGGGGGCCGGGAATGGGGGCCACGGATGGGCCAGGCCCTGCCGGGGTTGTCTGGGGAGCAGAGGCCAAGTGCGTGGACACAGCTCCAGCTCGAAGGGTGTGCCTCCTCCGCATCCCCTACCAGCACCGGCCGCCCTCGCGCCCACGGGGCCCGGCTGGGCGCGGGAGTCTGTGGACAGCGCCGGGCGTGGGGAGGCTCGGTCCGCGCTCCGGGACACGCTGACCCTGCGGTGCGCGCAGCACCCGGAGGCGCCGGACTACTGTCCCGCCTGCACCTCGAAGCCGCCTCGTCCCCCTAAGCATGACCTTGCCGTCCCCGCCTTCATCAGCGAGCTTAATTCCCCGGAGCCAGGCCGATGCTGGTTGGTTAAAGGGATCCATAAGACCCATCACCTCGCGGACGGAGAGTCAAGGAGCCCTGAATCCCTCCCTCCCAGCACTGGCCAAGTGTTTCTGCTGACCCGAGCCGTTGTGTCGCGACCCCCAGGCCTCGTGCAGCCCCCGCGGGGACAGGCGCTCCTGCCACAGAACTTCCAGTTCTCGGTGAATCCTGCCGCGTCCTGCGCCTCCGGGGCACCGTCTGGGCTCTACAGAGGGGACCCTGTAACGCTCTCCGCTTTGTCTTGCAGCAGGTGGTACTGGTGATGTTGGGGGCTGCGTGATGTCCCCGGGGGTGGGCGTGGTGCCCACAAATGCTGCGGAGGAAAAGCGGTGGATAGGCTGAGCGGGAGAACTGGAGCCCCAGGCTGGGATGAGGGTGTCCGCGGAGAGGGAGGGAAGGAGGGAGAGTGGGTAGGTAAAGAAAGGGAGGACGGGTGGGAGGGAGGGAAGGAAGGAGGATTGGTCCTCGAAGGGAGGGAGGAGGGCCCGCAGAGGGAAGGAGAGAGGGTATACAGAGAGAGGAGGAAGGGAGGGCTGCGCAGGAGTGGCGGGGAGTTGTGGAGGGCGGGTCCAGGAGTGGAGGACCCGGACTATTTCCAGGGGAAGGAATGGCACAAGGGACAGGGGCTGTGAACCAAGACAGCAGACCCCTGAGAAGGTAGGAGGGGAGACTCCGTCCGCCACCCCAGGAGGCATCATCCACTCATCCAGAAACTGGTCACTGAGCACACTGCGCTGGCCCTGAGGAAGAGCGCTGGGCAATGAGGGACTCCTGCCCGCGTGCAGCTCCTTTGACGGGGCAGCCGGACAACAGCAAACTGCAAAATGAACAAGCAAGGAACTGCTACCAAGTGACCTGATGTCAGCTGTGGATGAGTGACCGGGCTTGAATGCCCAGAAGGTGCTGGCCACTGAGAGGGCCGCGGAACAGCCATGGCAAAGGCCCTGATGCAGGGTGTTCAAGGAAAAGAAAAGGCGCCCCTATCCCCCGGAATTCCTCTGAAAGACACCCAACACCCGGGGAGACGTCAGCACGGTGATACTGGGCCAGCAGAATTGTTAGTTTGGTGACAGTCCTCCAAGTCCCTTAGCTCAGCCCCTCTCCCCTCTTCCCTGCCCCTTCAAAGCCAGATGGCTACAGGACCCCCTCCTCTCTCCTAATCTCAGAACCCCCCATTCTGACTTTGGCCTCCATGACTCCCCTGAACCCACCCAGGGCCAGGTCACCAGTGGCAGCCAGGTCACGGGTGAGGGCCAGCTGCCAGAGCAGCAGGTGCTAGAGCTGGTCTTGGGCGGGCTCTTCCTGGGCTCCCAGGGCTTGGCTGACTCTTGGCCTCTGGAGCACTATGACTCACCAATGGTGCCAGTGAGGAGGTACAGATTTCCACTGCTGACGAATTCCTACAGTCCAAACTGCAGGGGCTGCGAAGGAACACAATACGTAAGGACTTACCTCCCTCTATTCATGAGAAAGCGGGGTGCAGGAGAAACATCTTTAAAAAAGAAAACCCACTTCTGACCATCGCTGCCAGAACTTTAACTGTGCTTTCTGATCTGGCATAGTGATTAAAATGGCAAGCAAAGAACACTTGAGTCAAATCCTCCCACGAACTTTGAGAATATCTTCCAAAACAATGAGCAGCTTTTCAGTGAAGCTTCCTTCAATTGTCCTAAATCTCTTCCATGATCACAGCGGCCACCTGGGGTCTAGACTCTTGGCCTTACCCTGTGTGTATGGCCCGCGTGATGTCCTTTTCTGTGCAGGCCCTTCAAGGGCCATTTGTTCTACTGGGCTGTCTGTCTCTTCCTGAAATTTCCAGTTATCCCCTTGCTTGACTGTTAGCCTATAAAACTGGAGTCTAGCGCTGTGATGGTTAATTTTATGTGTCAGCTTGGCTGGACTACGACTCCCAGAGGTTTGACCAAACACTAGACTAGCTGCCGTTCCGTAATATAATCACTTTCCATGATGTGATCTGATCTGATCAATCAGTTGCAAGGGGAGTTTCTTTAGGGGTGTGCTCTGCCTCCAGATTCCTCTTCCACACCCCACCCCACCCCCACTCTGCACGTTTCTCATCACCTGACCTAACGGGTCTTGGAACACAAGCCTGCAGAAGTCTCCAGCCTGCTGCCTGACCTATGGATTTGGGACTTGCCAAAAAAAAAAAAAAAAAAGAAACCCACTGCCTTTGATTCCAACTCATAGTGACCCCATAGGGTTTCCAAGGCTGTAAATCTTTACAGAAGCAGACTGCCACATCTTTCTTCTGTGGAGCCACTGTTGGTTTCGAACCACCAGCCTTTAGGTTAGCAGTTGAACACTTTAACTTCTGTGCCACAGGGCTCCTTGAAATCGGACAACACTGACTAAACTTGCCCTCATCGAACAGCACAGAGATGGAACCACAGAGGAGGCATTATAAGGAGCCCTGTGGGGCAGTTCTACTCTGTCCTGTAGGGTCGCTATGAGTTGGAATCAACCCGACGGGAACGGGTTTGGTTTTTGGTTTAGGATAGGCTATGTTCACCGATAGAAGATAATCACAGTTGTCAAAAAATCTATACAAAAATAAAAATTTCTACTTCCACCAGCAATGTAGCAGACTTCCTTCTGCTTAGCATTTTGCCAACGCTGGACACTAGCAGTTTTTCATTGCAGTCATTCCAGTAGGGGTGCAGAAGTATCTCAAATCAAAAAAAAAAAAAAAAAACAAAACCAGTTGCCGTTGAGTCAATTCCAGGTCATGGTGACCCCACGTGTGTCAGAGAAGAGTTGTGGGTCCTAGGGTTTTCAATGGCTCATTTTTCAGAAGTAGATTGCCGGGACTTCTAGGATGCCTTTGAGTGGACTTGAACTGTCAGCCTTTGGTTAGTAGCCAAGCACATTAAACTTTGCACCACCCAGGGACTCCTAGGGGTATCCCAGTGTGGTCCTTTCATTTCTCTGATGGTGAGTGAGGCTGAGCTCCGTGAGGTGGGACTGTCTGCCATTTGGAACTCCTCTGGTGAAGCCCTATTGAAATGTCTTGACCATTTTTCTGTGGAGTTTCTTTTTCTTATTGATTTGTTGGAGTTCTTTATATATTCTGGAACTGAGTCCTTTGTCAATTATATGTATTGTGTAGGCACGTACCTTCTTCAACATTAGGAATGGTCTTGTTACCCTTTCAGTGGCAGCTGTTATGGATTGAATTGTGTCCCCCAAAAATATGTGTTGAATTCTTGGCCCTTGTACCTGTGGATGTGACCCTGTGTACCTGTACCTGTGGATGTGTGAAAATAAGGATTTTCTTTTGTTATGTTAATTAGGTCACACCAGTGTTGGGTGGATCCTAAACCTAATCACTTCTGAGTTACAAAAAGACCAGAATAGACACACCGCTGGGGGATAGCAGACACCATGTGTCATGGATTGAATCGTGTCCCCCAAAAAATGTGTGTAGCAACTTGGCTAGGTCATGATTCCCAGTATTGTATGATTGTGTTATCTGATGTGATTTCCTTATGTGTTGTAAACTCTACCACTATGATGAGATTATATGTGGTCTCCTCATGTGTTATAAATTCTATCACTGTGATGAGGTTATACTGATGAGATTGACAAGATTAGTGTCTTAATGCAATCTCTTTTGAGATATAAAAGAGAGAAACGAGCAGAGACACATGGGAACCTCATACCACCAAAAAAGCAGTGCAGGGAGCAGAGCATGTCCTTTGGACCTGAGGTTCCTGCGCAGAGAAGCTCCCAGACCAAAGGAAGACTGATGACATGGACTTTCCTCCAGAGTGGATGGAGAAAGTGTTCCCCTGGAGCTGATGCCCTGAATTTGGACTTGCAGCCTACTGGACTGTGAGAGAATAAATTTCTCCTTGTAAAGCCACCCACTTGTGGTATTTCTGTTGGAGCAGCACTAGATGACTGAGACACCATGTGAGGATCATCTATAAGCCAAGGAACCAAGGAACACCCAGGGATATGGACAAGCAGGGAATCGACAAGGCTGAGACCCTGATTAGGACTTCTGGCCTCCAGGACTGTGAGAAAATAAATTTCTGTTCTTTAAAGCCTCCCACTTGTGGTATTTGGGTGACAATAGCACTAGGTAACTAAGAAACTGGTGCTGCAAATGGTTTGTGATCGGCTGCTAACCCAAAGGTTGGCAGTTTGAACCCAGCCACCGGTAGCAACGAAGAAAAGGCCTGGCAATCCGTTTCCATTAAAATTACAGCCAAGGTCTGCCTTGAGCATTATCCTCTTTTAAGATCTATCTATATGGGATCAAACTGACAACAGCAACTTGAAAGATTAGGTAGGAACCTTAGGGGGCATCAAGTTTATGTCAATATGGGAGGAACAACTCAGAAAAGGAGGATGAGAATGGTTGCATGACTCAAAGAACGTCATCAATGTCACTGAATTGCACATGCAGAAACCGTTGAATTGGCGTATGTTTTGCTGTGTGTACCCTGAAGAACAACAGCAAAATAAAAACATTGTTGAAAAATTTTTTGAAGAAATTAAAAATAAAACAGATTACAGCCAAGAAAACCCTATAAAGCAGTTCTACTCTGTAACACATGGGGTCGCCATGAGTCAGAAGCAACTTAACAACAACGGTAGATGAACAGCTTTCACATTGTCCAATTGATCGATCCTTCCCTTTATGGTGTGTGTGTCTGCATCCTGTTTAAGCACCTGCCTCTGTGGAGGTCATGAAGAGGGCCCCTGTATTCTCTGCTGGAAGGGTATGGTTTTCCTGTTACATGTAGATCTCTGAGCCAGCTGGGACTGATTTGGGGCTGTGGGGTGGGTCAGGGAGAGGTTCATGTTTTTCATTCGGCTGCCTAATGGACCCAGTACAATTGTTGCAAGCACTGCCTGTCATGGATTGAATTATGTCGCCCCAAAAATGTGTGTATCAATTTGGCTGGGTCATGATTCCCAGTATTATATGATTGTGTACCATGTTGTAATCTGATGTGATTTCCTTATGTGTTGTAAGCTCTGTCACTATGATGTAATAAGATGGATTAGTGGCAGTTATACTGATGAGGTATTCAAGACTGGATAGTGTCTTAAGCCAATCTCTTTTGAGATATAAAACAGAGAAGCGAGCAGAGACACATGCGAACCTCACACCACGAACAAAGCAGTGCTGGGAGCAGAGAGCGTCCTTTGGACGTGAGGTTCCTTTGCTGAGATGCTCCCAGACCAAGGGAAGACTGATGCATCACAAGGACCTTCCTCCAGAGCCGACAGAGAGAGGGCCTTCTCCTGGAGCTGACGCCCTGAATTTGGACTTGTAGCCTACCAGACTGAGAGAGAATAAACTTCTCTCTGTTAAAGCCATCCACTTGTGATATTTCATTATAGCAGCACTAGATGACTAAGATACTGCCCTTGCTCTGTTGCTCTGCTGGGCCTCCTCTGCCATAAGACCGGCAACCCAGTATGCATGGTGCTAGAACCGGTCCAGGTTCTGGGCAGCCTGAAGCTTATGGTGTTCCCTTTAAGAAAAAAAAAAGGCAACATTATTATTTTAAAATCAGTTGCAAAAATGAATATTTATTCAGAATGAAAGAAGAAATCACAACAAAGTCCACATTTTAAAAAATTGACCAATAGCACAAACATCACAAAATCCAGAAAAGAACACAATTCTCATTCATAACAGCCTGCTACATCTCTATGATGGAGTCCCCGGGTGGCATACATGGTAAGCACTTGACTACTAGCCAAAAGGTTGGCAGTTCAAACCCACCCAGAGGCACCTCAGAAGACAGGCCTGAAGATCAGCTTCCAAAAGGTCACAGCCTTGAAAAGCCCATGGAGCAGTTCTGCTTTGCACACGTGGGGTCGCCATGCGTCTGAATCGACTCGATGGCAACCAACGACAAGAATAACAACACACCTCTACATTTTTGCCTCTTCCTATAAGGACAATTTTGGGAACATCATTTAACAGGGAGAAAAGAGAAAGCTATTTTTCAGTCTTCCCTCTGGAATGGCTGATTGAAAAAAATTTTGATCACTATTCTACAAATGTTTCTGCTTGACAATTCATTATTGAGTTAAGCATAAATGTTTAAGCTTGTTGTCAAATCTGGAGAAACGTCTGTCAGATCTCCTTCATCTATAAGCCGGAAGTTGCCAGCACGTTTCAGATTCCCTGTGATGTGACTAATGTAAAATACTCAGCATAATAACGTTCAGGACAACATGACGTCCTGGTGACAGTGTCCGTTAGGGGTTTGTGTTGTCTTGTTGATATTGTCGTTTCCTATTAAATCAGCAAGATGTTTAATCCCTTTCCAAAAAATTCGTGTGATTCACTCCTCTTTGTGAATTGCCATTGGTGTTCCTGAAAGCCATTTTCTACATCAGGATGTCTGGCCTTAACTTATCTCTGCAAGGAAGTGACAGGGAATAACACAGAGAGACTCAGATACACCCCAGCTGAATGCTCCCACAACTCAACTTCCCCTTGGCCAGATCCCAAAAATGACCACTGTCTCTACTGCCACCCCTGCGGGAGGGGAACCGTGACAGAGGGAAGGCCGAGATAATGTGGGGACCATTGTGGTGATGGTATCTCAGTGTAGCAAATTTTACAGAACCACATGACCGTGTGAGCCCATTGCTAGGGCTTCCGGGACCTTGCAAGGGGCTCCATCATTAGCTTCTTGGGAATTCATCCCTTTGTGTGGATCTACTGCATCCCCACGGTGCCTTTGTTCATCTTTGACCAATGCCATGCTGTCTTCACTGCTCCGGCTTTGTAGTTTGGTATACAATAGTGTAAGCCCTTCATGGGTTCGAGGTGTCCACACTCCCTCTGGAAGACTCTGGGGGAGGAGGAGGATCAGTTTCTTTGCCTTTTCCAGCTTCTTGAGCTGTACTAAGAGCACTGGTGGTGCAGTGGTTAAAGAGCTCGGCCGCTAACCAAAAGGTCAGCAGTTCAAACCCACCAGCTGCTCTGCAGGAGAAAGATGTGGCAATCTGCTTCAGTAAAGATTACTGCCTTGGAAACTGTATGCCGTGGGTCTGGTCTGTCCTGTAGGGTCTCTATGAGTTGGAATCGACTCGATGGCAACAGGTTTGGTTTTTTTTTAGAGCTGCTCTACTTGCATTCTGAGCTCACGGCCCCTTCCTCCATCTTCAAAGCCAACAGCATACCATCTTCAAATCTCTCTTTCTCTCTGTCTTCTGAGTTCATCACACAGCCTTCTGCTCCTGTGTCAAATCTCCCTCCGTCTCCTTCTTACTAAGACACCAAGGATATTTCGGGCCCACCTGGATAATCCAGGATAATCTCCCTATCACAAGATCTTAACTTAATCATATCTGCAAAATCCCTTCACCACAGAGGGTAACACCCACAGGTTCTGGGGATTAAGACAGTGGCTATCTTTGGGGGCCATTATTCAGCCTATCACACTGTCTAACTCAAGTTATTCCCCTTACAATTGCTAGGCCGTTGTCAATACTTCAATTCTCTAAATATATTTTAGGCCCCACAGACATTATTATCATTGTCTTGTACAGTCAATAGTCATCAGACTTACACACTACATAGCCTTTCTACTGCTCCTCATTCTTTCCTGCATTGCTAAACTGTCATCTGGGATCATTTTCCTTCTGCTCGAAGAACACCGCTTAGTATTTCCTTAAGTGAAGGTCAATGACAACAACTTTTCTCAGATTTTTTTGTCTCTGGAATGTCTTTATTTGACCCTAATTTTTAAAATATATTTTTGCATTTCAAGGTTACCAGTTATTTACTTTCGCGACTAATTCTTTGTTTCCTGATCCAGGATCTACCCCAGCACCACGCATTGAAGATTTTTTTAATCTTCCTTCAGGTAAAATTTACTTTCTTCAGGCAGGTGCCTAGGTTAATGGGACAAGCTATCCCAGATCACCTTAATTCACTCAGGGCTTGAGGTGACTCAAGTCTGGACTTTAGTACCTGTAAGGAGGGACTGTTTCTGTTTCACTTTTGCTGTTAGGGTGTAGTCTGCTGGGGTCCCGGTGAAAGTCAAGTGTTTATCAGGTGTCTTAGTGTCCCGGTTGCCGTAACAAAATATCACAAAGTAGGTGGCTTTAAAGAAGCGAAATGAATTGTCTCACAGTGCTGGTGGCTAGGAGTCCAAACCAGGGTATCGACCATGTTGATTTCTTCTGAAAGCTCTGAGACAGAAACTGTTCCCTGCCTCTCCCCTAGCTTCCGGTGGCTCCTGGAAATTGTTGGCAATCCTTAGCTTGTAGCTGTCTTCACATCTTACCTTCCCCTTCCCCCTGCGTGTCTCTGTATCTGTTCTCTTGTATATGACACCACTCAGATGGGATTAGTCCAGTTAAGCCCTGGTGGCACAGTGGTTAAGCACTTGGCTGCTAACTGAAAAGTTAGCGGTTCAAACCCACCAGCCCCTTCAAGGGAGAAAAATGTGGCAGTCAGCTTCTGTAAAGATTTACAGCCTTGGTAAACCTATAGAGCAGTTCTACTCTGTCCTATAGGGGCATATGAATCAGAATTCCATTCGACGGCAAGGGGTTTGGGTTTCTACTTCAGTATGACTTCATTTTACCCTAACTGATAACATTTCAAAGACTCTATTTCCAAACAAAGGAGCCCTGGTGGTGCAATGGTTAAGCCCTCAGCTGCTAACTCAACGTTCAGAGGTTTGAACCCACCAGGCCCTTCATGGGCAAAAAGACCTGGCTATCTGCTCTCATAAATATTACAGCCTAGAAAATCCTAGGGGACAGTTCTACTCTGTCCTATAGGGTCACTATGAGCATGAGTTCGAATCAACTCAAGGACACAAAACAACATTTCCAAACAAGGTCACATTCACAGGTACTAAGGGTTAGGACTTCAGCAGATTTTTTTTGGGGACAAGATTCAATCCATGACACAGGTCTCCTCCTTGTAAGGCTCTGAACTCCAGTGTTTGTATCATGACCCCTGTGAGTCTTGCGAGATCCTGCACAGCTTCTCAGCCACTTCTTTCCTAATTGGAAATCCCCTCCCAAGGTTTGAAGGTCAGCTCCAAATGCTGGCTCACCATTCTGGGCTTCCTTTACTTACAGATCTTGGCTCTGCGAACCCTTGCTGCCTTTGTAGCTCTCTAACACTTCAAACAGATTTAAAATAATAATAATAGTAACACATTGTCCAGCTTTGACAGATTTTCTCAGGAGAAGAGTTGGCCTGAAATAATCGAGTCTTCCATAGCTGGAGTTGGAACACCTTCTCCTCAGTTTTGGCCTAATGATTTCATAGTGCCTTTTCAGTTCTTTGATGCTTTTAGAAATTGTTTTAAAAATGCTTTCTCCATTGTTTCTAGTTGTTTTCTGTGGGATGTTTTCGGAGGGATGTGACCTTGCCTGCCCTTACTGCAAAGGGAAGTTTCTGGACTGTCGTTTTTCTCTAGGTGTCACCCCCTCCCCCCTTTATTGCCTTTTAGTTTGAAAATTTAAGTTTTTTCATGAATTTTTTTTCTTATTCCATTTTCTTTATCCTTATGGGTTTGGAATTTGTACACTCTATTTATACTTGTAAATGGCTAACCTTGACATTTTACCTTGTATTTTTAGCATAAGAAAGCCTGAAGTTAAACAATATCTTAACCTCTCTCCCCCAGATAAAAAGATCTTAGAACACTGTGATCACGCTCCTCTCAGCTGACTTGCTAGTATTGTTCTGTGTTTTAGTTCTGTTCTTATTAGACAATACAGGTATAACAGGTTTTACTGCACTTCGCTTTATTGGGCTTTGCAGATATTGTATTTTTTACAAATTGAAGGTTTGTGTCAATCCTGCATTGAGCAAGTCTATAGGTGCCATTTCTCCAACAGCATGTGCTCATTTCCTGTCTCTGTGTCACATTTTGGGAATTCTCACGATATTTCAGACTTTTTTGTTATTAACATATCTGTTATGGTGATCTGTGATCAGTGATCTTTGATGTTACTATTATAATTATTTTGGGGCGCCACTAACCGTGCCCATGTAAGATGGGGAACTTAATAAATGTTGTGGGTGTTCTGACAGCTCCACCGACCAGCCGTTCCCCATCTCCCTCCCACTTCTTGGGTCTCCCTATTCCCTGAGACAAGACAATATTGAAATTAGGCTGATTAATAACCCTACAATGGCCTCTAAGCCTTCAAGCGAAAGGAAGAGTCACACGTCTCACTTTAAACCAAAAGCTAGAAATGATCACACTTAGTGAGCAAGGCATGTCGAAAGCCGAGAGAGGCCGAAAGCTAGGCCTCTTGTGCCAAACAGTTAGCCAAGCTGTGACCGCAAAGGAAAAGTTATTGAAGGAAACTGAAAGTACTACTTCAGTGAACACACGAATAATAAGAACACACAACAGTCTTATTGCTGAGATGGAGAAAGTTTTACTGGTCTGGAGAGAAGATCACACCAGCCACAACATTCCCTTCAACCAAAGCCTAATCCAGAGCAAGGCCTTAACGCTCTTCAATTCCACGAAGGCTGAGAGAGGTGAGGAAGCTGCAGAAGAAAAGCTTGAAGTTAGCAAAGGCTGGTTCATGAGGTTTAAGGAAAGAAGCCATCTCCATAACAAAAAAGGGCAAGGTGACGCAGCAAGTGCTGATGTAGAAGCTGCAGCAACTTATCCAGAAGATCTAGCTAAGATAATTGATGAAGGTAGCTACGCTAAAAAACAGATTTTCAATGTAGACGAAACAGCCTTCTATTGGAAAAAGATGCAGTTACAGATTGAATTGGGTCCCCTCAAAAATGTGTATCAACTTGGCTAGTCCATGATTCCCAGTATTGAGGATTGTCCACCATTTTGTCATCTGATGTGATTTTCCTACCTGTTGTAAATCCTACCCCTATAATGTTAATGACGTGGGATTAGCGGCAATTATGTTAATGAGGCAGGACTCAATCTATAAGATTAAATTGTGTCTTAAATCAATCTCTTTTGAGATATAAAAGAGAGCAGAGAGACAGGGGAACCTCAAACCACCAAGAAACAAGAGCCAGGAGTGTAGCCTTTGACCCAGAGTCCCTGCGCTGAGAAGCTCCTCAACTGGGGAAGATTGATGACAAGGATCTTCCCCCAGAGCTGACAGAGAGAGAAAGCCTTCCCCTGGAGCTGGTGCCCTGAATTTGGACTTCAAGCCTCCTGAACTGTGAGAGAAGACATTTCTCTCTGTTAAAGCCATTCAATTGTGGTTTTTCTGTTATAGCAGCACTAGATGTCTAAGACAGAATTTGGTACCAAGAGAGTGGAGTGCTGCTCTAATGGATACCTAAAATGGGGAAGTGGTTTTGAAACTGTGAATGGGAAGAGGCTGGAAAAGTTTTAAAGGGCATAATAGTAAAAGTCTACATTGCCTTGAAGAGACTGTTGGTGGAATTATGGATGTCAAAGATAATTCTGGTGAGGACTCAGAAGGAAGTGAGGAAAGCTGTTATACTGGAGATGTCACACACAGGAAGAAGCAGGAGCAGAGAAACGGCAGCAGCAGAACAAGGAGATCAGCCAGAGACAGCGCTGGAGCCAACCCAGGGAATGACAGAGCTGAGTGCCTTTTCACTGGAGGCTTTCTGGCAGAGTGGGGTGCCTACGGGCACTTATTGGTGAAGCTAGGCTTGCCGACCCACAGAGCAAGAGAGCTGAGTGCCTTCTGGCTGAAGTTTACTGGTGGAGTGGGGTGCCTCCAGGCACTTATCAGTGGAGCTAAAGAGCTTCGGAACACTTGCCTCAGCAGGGCAGATGCCGGTGGCAAGGACCGAGGGGCCGAGTGGCCAAGTGGCCAAGGAAGCAAACGCTGAAGAGACAAGGAACACAGGAAGCAGAACTGCCTCAGTCTCAAAGGGTAGGGCCACAACCTCTGGGGTCTCAAAGGGTGGAGTCACCACTCAGATAAACTAGGAGAATGGTGTGCCTAAAACCAAGGGAACAGAGTTCCAGTGGGCCTGGAAGGCAGCGCTGAAGCCCAGGGCCAAGGGGCCTCCACTCAAAATCTGGAGAGCGTGGCCAATACCTAGAATCTGGAGGGCAGGGCCATTGTCTAAATGGTCTCAGAGAACAGAGAATTGTTTTCAAGCCTTGAGGGTTAATGTAATTTGTTCTGCTGACTTGCTTGGTGCCTGTTATCCCTTCTTTCCCTCCATTTTCTCCCATTTGTAATGGAAATGTCTAGCTTGTGCCTGTTCCACTGTTGTACTTTGGAAGCAGATAACTTGTATTCTAGACTTCACAGATGAAGAGGAATTTTTTGGATTTTGGACAGGGAGTTGATTTAAGACTTTTGCTATGATATGATGGGATGAATATGTTTTACATGTAGCAAGGACATGAATTTTTGGGGGCCAAAAGGTGGAGTGTTATGGATTGAATTATGTTCTCTAAAAATGTGTGTCAATTTGGCTAGTCCATGATTCCCAGTATTACATGATTGTCCACCATTTTATCATCTGATGTGATTTTCCTATGTGTTGTAAATCCTACCTCTGCGATGTTAACAAGGTAGAATTAGTGGAAGTTATGTTAATGAGGAAGGACAAGATTAGGTTGTATCTTAAATCATTCTCTTTTGAGATATAAAAGAGAGAAGCAAGCAGAGAGACAGGGGGACCTCATATCACCAAGAAACAAGAGCCAGGAGAATATCTTGTCCTTTGGTCCCAGAGTCTCTGTGCTGAGATACTCCCAGACCAGGGTAAAACTGATGACAAGGACCTTCCTCCAGAGCTGACAGAGAGAGAAAGACTTCCCCTGGAGCTGGTGCCCTGAATTCAGACATCTAGCCTCCAAAACTGTGAGAGAATTAATTTCTCTTTGTTAAAGCCATCCAGTTGGGGTATTTCGGTTATAGCAACACTAGATAACTAAGACAGACGCCATCTAGGACTTTCATAGCTAGAAAGGAGAAGTCTGTGCCTGGTTTCAAAGCTTCAAATGACAGGCCGACTTTCTTGATAAGGGCTAGTGCACCTGGTGACTTTAAGTTGAAGCCAGTGCTCATTTACCATTCTGAATATCCTCGGACCCTTAAGAATTATGCTGAATCTACTCTACGACTGCACTATAAATGGAACAAGAAAGACCGGATGATAGCACATTTGCTTACAACATGGTTTGCTGAATATTTTAAGTCCACTGTTGAGACCTACTGCTCAGAAAAAAGATTCCTTTCAAGATCTTATTGCTCACTGGCAATGCACCTGGTCACCCGAGAGCTCTGATAGAGGTGTACAAGGAGATTAATGTTGTTTTCATGCCCGCTAACCCCCCATGCATCCCGCCATGCATCCGTCAGTTTGTTGTACTGTGGGGGCTTGCGTGTTGCTGTGATGCTAGAAGCTATGCCACTGGTATTCAAATACCAGCAGGGTCACCTACAGCAGACAGGTTTCAGCTGAGCTTCAGACTAAGACAGACTAGGAAGAAGGACCCGACAGTCTACTTCTGAAAGGAATTGGCCAGTGAAAACCTTATGAGTAGCAGTAGAACACTGTCTGATACACTGTCAGAAGTTGAGCCCCTCAGGTTGGAAGGCACTCAAAATATGACTGGGGAAGAGTAGCCTTCTTAGAGGAGAGTTGGCCTTAATGACGCAGATCAAGTCAAAATTTCAGGACCTTCATTGCTGACGCGGCATGACTCAAAATGAGAAGAAACAGCTGCAAACATCTAGTAATAATCAGAACGTGGAATGTACGAGTATGAATCTAGGAAAATTGGAAATTGTCAAAAATGAAATGGAACCACATAAAGATTGATATCCTAGGCAATAGTGAGCTGAAATTGGCCATCAGTGACTGGTATTGGCCATTCTGAATCAGACAATCATATGGTCTACTATACCGGGAATGACAATATGAAGAGGAATGATACAGTATTCACTGTCAAAAAAAAACATTTCAAGATCTGTCCTGAAGTACAAAGCTGTCAGTGATAGGATAATATCCACACACATACAAAGAAGACCAGTTAATACGACTATTATTCAAATTTACGCACCAACCACTAAGGCCAAAGATGAAGACATTGAAGATTTTTACCAACTTCTATATCTGAAACTGATGGAACATGCAATCAGGATGCATTGATAATTACTGGTGAAAGTCAGAAACAAAGAAGAAGGGTCGGTAGTTGGAAAATATGGCCTTGGTGATAGAAACGATGCTGGAGATTGCATGATAGAATTTTGCAAGACCAACAACTTCTTCATTGCAATACCTTTTTTCACCAACATAAATGGCAACTATACAGGCGGACCTGACCAGACTGAAGACACAGGAATCAAATTGACTACATCTGTGGAAAGAGACAATGGAAAAGCTCAATGTCATCAGTTAGAACAAGGCCAGGGGCCCACTGTGGAACAGACCATCAATTGCTCATATGCAAGTTCAAGTTGAAGCTGAAGAAGATTAGAACAAGTCCACAAGAGCCAAAGTAGGAACTTAAGTATATCCCACTTGAATTTAAAGATCTTCTCTAGAAAAGATTTGACACGTTGAACACTAATGACCAAAGACCAGACGAGTTGTGGAATGACATCAAGGGCATGATACATGAAGAAAGCAAGAGATCATTAAAAAGACAGGAAAGAAAAGACCAAAATGGATGTCAGAAGAGACTCTGAAACCTGTTCTTGAACACAAAGTAGCTAAAGCAAAAGGAAGAAATGATGAAGTAAAAGAGCTGAAGAGAAGATTTCAAAGGGCGGCTCAAGAAGATAAAGTATTATAATGAAATGTGCAAAGACCTGGAGTTAGAAAACCAAAAGGGAAGAACACGTCCAACATTTCTCAAGCTAAAAGAACTCAGAAAAAATTCAAGCCTCGAGTTGCAATATTGAAAGATTCTACAGGGAAAATATTAAATGATGTGGGAAGCATCAAAAGAAGATGGAAGGAATACACAGAGCCACTATACCAAAAAGAATTGGTTGACATTCGGTCACTTCAGGTGGTAGCATACGATCAGGAACCAATGGTACTGAAGGAAGAAGTCCAAGCTGCACTGAAGGCATTGGAAGGCTCCAGAAATTGACAGAATACCAGTTGAGATGCTTTAACAAATGGATGCAGCACTAGAAGTGCTCGCTAGTCTATGCCAAGAAATATGGAAGACAGCTACATGGCCAAATAACTGGAAGAGATCCATATTCATGCCTGTTCCCAAGAAAGGTGATCCAAGTGAATGCGGAAATTACTGAACAATATCATTAATCTCATACACAAGTAAAATTTTGCTGAAGATCATTCAAAAGCAGCTGCAGCAGTATATCAACAAGGAACTGCCAGAAATTCCAGCCAGATTCAGAAAAGGATGTGGAACCAGGGACGTCATTGCTGGTGTCAGATGGATTCTGGCTGAAAGCAGAGAATACCAGAAAGATGTTTACCTAAGTTTTATTGACTATGCGTAGGCATTTGACTGTCTGGATCATAACCAATTATGGATAACATTGTGAAGAATGGGAATTCTAGAACACTTAATTATGCTCATGAGGAACCTGTACATAGATCAAGATGTAGTCGTTTGAAAAGAACAAGGGGATACTGTGTGGTTTAGTCAGGACAGGTATGCGTCAGGGTTGTAGCCTTTCACCAACTAAACCCGTCGCCATTGAGTCAATTCTGACTGATAGCAACCCTATAGGATGGAGTAGAACTGCCCCATAGGGTTTCCAAGGAGCACCTGGTGGATTCGAACTGCCGACCTTTTGGTTAGCTGCCGTAGCTCTTAACCACTGTGCCACTAGGGCTCCTGACTATATTAGACCCTTTTATTTTATCTTCCGTGTCTCTTCACACCTCATTTATCATTTCCTTGGCTCTTTGCTGTATTCTGGGCAATTTCTGCAAATTTGTCTTCTAGTTCCCTAATTCTGTCTCCAGTGGTGCCTAGTTTGCTGTTTAACCATTCATTGAGCTTTTTATTTCATCTATTCTGCCACTCTCTGTCTCTTTATTGCTGCACTTAGTCCATTTACATTCAGTGTAATTATTGATAAGTACGAGTTTACTGCCGTCATTTTGATGTATTATTTTTGGGGTGTTGACAGTTTCTTTGTTCCACTCAATTTCCCATGCTGAGTTGTTTTTCTTTATGTGTTTTCATTATTGTTGATTTTCCGTTTGCTGACTCTTTCTGTTTTTCTTCTTTTTTATTTTGATGGGTAGATTTGTTAGCTTCCTTTGTGGTTACCTTAAAATCTATCTTTGTTTTTCTAGTTGATATTGCCTTAACTTCTTCTCCATATGGAAGTTCTATGACTACACTATTTATTTCCTCCTTTTTATTTTGACGTTGTTATCGTTTACATATTGACGTTTCTGTTTCTCTATTTTCAGTCCTTTAGCTTTGACTTGTTTTTGTGACTTCCCTATCTGGGTTGATTTCTGGTTGTTCTGTCCTGTGTTCTAGTCTTGGTTTTTGTCTGATATAACCAGAGGACTCCCTTTAATACTTCCTATAATTTTGGTTTGGTTTTTACAAATTCCCTTAACTTCTGTTTATCTGGAAATGCCCTAATTTCACCATCGTATTTGACAGACAGTTTTGCTGGGTATATAATTCTTGCCTGGCAATTTGTTTCCTTCAAGGCTTTATATATGTCATCCCATTACCTTTTTGCCTGCATGATTTCTGCTGAGTAGTCAGAGCTTAGTCTTATTGGTTCTCCTTTGTCGGTGATTTTTTGTTTATCCCTAGCCACTCTCAAGATTCTATCTTTGTCTTTGGTTTTGGCAAGTTTGATTATAATATGTCTTGGTGACTTTCTTTTGGAATCCACCTTGTGTGGGGTTTGTTGAGTTTGTTGGATAGATATCTTCTCATCTTTCACGATATCAGGGAAATTTTCTGTCAGCAAATCTTCAACAATTCTCTGTGTTTTCTGTTATCTGCCCCCCTCCCCACCCCCGCCAAGTTCTGGTACTCCACTCGTAGGTTTTTCCTCTTGATAATGTCTGCCTTAGTTATCTAGTGCTGCTATAACAGAAATACCACAAGTGGATGGCTTTAACAAAGAGAAATCTATTCTCTCACAGTCTAGTAGGCTACAAGTCCAAATTCAGGGCATTGGCTCCAGGAGAAGGCTTTCTCTCTCTGTTGGTTCTGGAGGAAAGTCCTTGTCATCAATCTTCCCCTGGCCGAGGAGCTTCTCAGGCACAGGGACCCCAGGTCCAAAGGACATGCTCTGCTCCCGGTGCTGCTTTCTTGATAGTATGAGGTCCCTACTCTCTGCTCACTTCCCTTTCCTTTTATGTCTTGTAAGATAAAAGATGGTGCAGGCCACACTCCAGGGAAACTCCCTTTACACTGGATCAGGGATGTGGCCTGAGCAAGGGTGTTACATCTCACCTTAATCCCCTTCAACATAATCTAATCTTGCCTCATTAACCACTGGCAGAGATTAGGATCTACAATACATAGAAAAATTATATCAATCACAAAATGGAGGACAACCACACAATACTGGGAATCACGGCCCAGCCAAATTGATACACATATTTTTGGGGGACACAATTCAATCCATGACAGTATCTCACATAATTCTCAGGCTTTCTGCATTTTGAGTTTTTTATTTCAATAAATGTATTTAATCCAGAAGTGCCATTGTGGGGAGCTCCTCCTCTTCCTGACACTTGAACAGGGCTTTGTCATAAGTTGCCTTCTCTTCTCCATTTGTATACTTCTGTTATAATGGCTCTGTTTTGATGATCCACAATTTTAAGTCACCAAAAAAAAAAAAAAAAGGGACTGGTAACATTGGTTGCCTCTAGGAAAGGGATCCTACTGGCTGGTGGAGAACAGCACAGGGGCAGGGGCTTTTCACTGTGTTTTGAAACTTTATTTTTGAACTACATGATGCCATAACCTATTTTATATACCTACATATGTATATCTATACTGGAGCCCTGATGGTGCAGTGGTTAAGAGCTACAGCTGTCAACCAAAAGGTTAGCAGTTTGAATCCACCAGATGCTCCTTGGAAACCCTATGGGGCAGTTCTACTTCATCCTATACAGTCACTATAGAAGATAAATTTATTTTCTCACAGTTCAGGAGGCTAGAAGTCCAATTTCCGGGCATTGGTTCTAGGGAAGGCTCTCTGTTGACTCTAGGAGAAGATCTTTGTCTCTTTCAGTTTCTGTAGCCCCACTGTTCCTCGGGTCCTTGGTGATCTTCATGTGGTATCCATCTTCTCTCCTATATACTCACTTCTGTGTCTAATCTGCCAGAAGTGATGAGGTTTAGGACATGCCCTACGCTGATATGGCCTCATGAACATAACAAAGCAAACCCTATTCCCAAACGGGATTCCAGCATATATTTTGAGGGTCACAGTTCAATCCATAACAACCCATTAACCATTTGCACCAAACCAAAACCAAACCCACTGTTGTGGAGTCCATTCTAACTCATAGTGACTCTGCGAGACACAGTAGAATGCCCCACAGGGTTTTTCCAAGGCTGTAAGTCTTCACAGAAGCAGACTGCCTCATCTTTCTCCCATGGAGATGCTGGTGGGTTCAAACTGCCAACCTTTCAGTTCGCAGCCGAGTGCTTTAACCACTGTGCTACCAGGGCACCTCCATTTGCACCACCCATATCTACATCTACAGAAAACATTTACACCTCTGATCCCACCTCCTCTTGACATCCAACCCACTTAGCATCTCAAAGACACCTGATTCCCATCTCAGATATTGGCACATTCCTTCAGCTGCTTTGGCTGAAACCCTAGGGGTTACCTCTGACGCCTCTGTTTCCTTCCCACCTCCACCATCCAATTCATCAGTAAGTCCTGTAGCTCCATCTTCAAAATGTATCCCCAATGGAACCATCTCTCCCCACCTTCCAACCATCACTGGGAGGGAGCCATCTCCTGGCTTCCAGGCTGGGCCCCAGCAGGCTATTTCCCGGCAGCCAGAGTGATATTTCTGAACTATTAACAAGACAATAATGCTTTACACTCATATACTTAAGGGCCAAGCAATTTTCTAAGCGCTTTCCATGTGTTTAGTCACTCAGTCCTCACAACAACCTAAGAGGTAAGGACTGCTGTTATTCTCATTCAGCAGGGAAGGAAGCAGAAAGGGGAGGAACTTGCCGGAAGAGGCAGGATTCCAACAGCGCTTTCCTCAGATCGCAGGTTCCTGGATCCCTGGGCTTCCTCTAGGCCAGAGGACTCCCCACCAGGACTGCCCCTTTGCCAGAACACCCCCTCCTAAAGCCCGCGGTCCCAACCAATCCAAGCCCCCCAGGCCCCACCCAAGCCCAGCCCAACAGGCTGAGGACCTGCCCAGGCCCCGCCCAGGCCCGCCATGTCTTGCCCTGTATCACCCTGACCCCCAGCCCGCCTAGTTCCCACCAGGCCTGCCCAGGCCTCGCCCAGCCCGCAGAGACCCCGCCTAGGTTCCACCCTGCCCCGACCCACCAAGATCCCATATATTCCCCGCCCACGCCCCACCCAGGTATTCCCCTATCCACTCCCTCGGCCCGCCTGGACCCCACCCCCGGCAGCCTAAATCCCTCCCAGACGCCCGCCTAGCCCTGCCCTAGCCAGCTGAGGACCTACCGCGGCCTCAACCCGCCTAGGTTCCATCTAGTCCCCGCCCATGCTCCCCGCCTAGGTGTCGCCCCGTCCTGCCCCTGGAGCGGCCCCGACGCCACCTAGGTGCAGCCCAGGCCCGCCCACTTAACGGCGCTGGCTCTCCCCTCCAGACTCCCGACCCGCCCAGATGCACCGTGGTCCCGCCCAGGCCCGCCCTGTCCTGTCCAGCTCCCGCCCGGGTCCGCCCTGGTCCCGCCCAGGCACCGCAAGGCTGCGGGATCACGTGGGCGCGCGACCCGGAGGCGGAACCGCGGGCGCGGTGTAGACCCGGCAGCTCCGGGAGCCTGGAGGACGCAGAGTTTGCCGCGTCCCGGCGCCCAGCCATGGGTCACCCGCGCCTCCCTTACTCCCCCGCCGCGCTGCTCGTACTCCTGGCAGCGCTGCTGGCCGCGCCCCACGCGGCCCTCGCCGAGGACCCGCTCCTGGTGCGCGTGGATGCGGCCCGAGCGCTGCGGCCCCTGCGGCACTTCTGGAGGAGCACTGGCTTCTGGTGAGCGCCTGCGGGGAAACTGAGGCCAGAGCTGCCCACCGCCCATTTCCCGGCCTCGCGCCCTTCGGAAACTGGGGCCGCTCTGTCTCCGGACCCCTGCGCCCGTAGCGCACAGTCGGTGCTCCGAAACCCAGTGTCCAGGAATGAACCTGCCGCCTTGGAGCCCGGAAAGGCCACCCAGCCAGTTCCACTCTCACGCCTTCCTCTGGAGAGCCACTCTCAGTCAGACTAGGGGTCTCGTTTCCGTCCTCTGGACCCCGTAGGGTGTTTGGGTTGGGGGGGGTCTTCTACTTGATGAGTTCCCCCGTGTGGTAGAGGTCTGAGGCCAGGCCCTGAGCTTGCTCCGGGTCGGGGGCCTCCGGGAGTCTGAAGAGCCCAGTGGCCACAGGGGCAGCCTAGGACGAAGGCCTTATTTGTTCCAGCTGGTTCAAGGGAGGTGAGCGCAGGACACTGCATTTTGCAGTGGACCAGGACCCACACATGGGGGCAGGCCTCAACCCCCATGCAGCCAGGGGCGTGTACGGGAGTGGGACCTGTCCCCAGTCCCTGTGTGGCCCCAGCCACCTCCACGGCAGGCTTCTAGCTGGCGGGGCAAGGAGCAGGTTTGGGACGTGGTCCTCCGTGAACCCCATCCATAAACATGAGACTTGAGAACATTCCGGGCGTGAAGTGTCATTTTATTAGTGGCTGCCTGAGGGCTCAGAACTAACGCAGTCACTGCCCTTGTTCCTGCCCCTAGCCCTCCTCTGCCACATAACCGGGCTGACCAGTACGACCTCAGCTGGGACCAGCAGCTCAACCTTGCCTACGTGGGTGCCGTCCCTCACGGGGGCATCAAGCAGGTCCGGACCCACTGGCTCCTGGACCTCGTCACGGCCAGGTGGGTGATGGTGGGGGGAGCTGGCAAGAGCCCCACTTTACAGAGATGAAGATTGAGGCTGAGAGAAGAGGTGGGACTGGCCAGTGGTCTGTCCTGGAAGTGAAGTGGGAGGGGAAGCCTGCTGGCCTCATGGTGGACCGGGGTATGGGGAAGAGTGAGGAGCTGGGGGGGCACTAAAGTTGGGGCACAGGGCGGGTGCCTCCCTCTGAGGAGGCGCTACTGCTCCTGACCCCTGCATTTCTCATCAAAGGGGCCTGTCGAGGTGGGAGGGTACCCTCACTGGCTGCCTTCCTGGGGGGTCTGGGGGGCAGCACCTGGACCCTGCATAGCCACCTTTGTGGCTAGTCCACCTGGCTTCCCTCCGGAGACTCAGGATCAGGGTGGTGGTCTGTTGTACCTGGCTCTGCGCTGTACCCCAGCTTCTGTGTGTTTGTACCCCCATGTAGCCTGTGTTGTGTGTATTCATGGGCCTGGCTGTGCCAGGACGCTGTGCCTGCGGGGTGGGCTAAGGTGTGTGCTGGTCCCACCTGCTTTTGGCTCTGACACTGGACAGCCTGCCCTGGAGCAGGTAGTGGCACCATGAGGCCCAGCCTGGGCTGAGGCATCACATGTAAGGAGCACTTGGGTGTGTGTGTAGGGGATGGGGTTTCCAGAGACACAGAGACCTTGAGGCCCTGGACCAGAGACCTTGAGGCCCTGGACCAGAGTCCCCAGCTTTTACCTAAGGTGGGGCAGAGGCTGGGCAGGCTGAGACAGTGGGGTTTCTGTACTCTGGAGGCTGCATGATTTGTGGGACCGTGTGCAAAACGAGGAGTCCCTCGGTGTTCAAGGGCATTAACCATCACACTTGGCTGCAATCGAAAGGTTGGAGGTTTGAGACCATCCAGAGGCACCTCGGAAGAAAGGCCTGGTGATCTACTTCCAAAAGCTCAAAGCCACTGAAAACCCTACTGTGACACACATGGTGTTGCCATGAGTCAGAATTGACATGATGGTACTTGGTTTGTTGTTGTTAGGTGCCGTCGAGTCAGTTCTGACTCACAGTGACCCTATGTACAACGGAACGAAACACTGCCCAGTCTTGTGCCATTCTCACAATTGTTGTTATGCTTGAGCCCATTGTTGCAGCCACTGTGTCAGTCCGTCTCATTGAGGGTCTTCCTCTTTTTCTGCTGACCCTCTGCTTTACCAAGCGTGATGTCCAGGAACTGGTCCCTCCTGATCACATGTCCAGAGTATGTGAGACGAAGTCTCGCCATCCTCGCTTCTAAGGAGCATTCTGGCTGTACTTCTTCCAAGACAGACTTATTTGTTCTTCTGGCAGTCCATGGGATATTCAGTATTCTTTGCCAACACCATAATTGAAAGATGTCAGTTCTTCGGTCTTCCTTATTCATTGTCCGGCTTTCACACGCATCTGAAGCGATTGAAAACACCACGGCTTAGTCTTCAAGGTGACATCTTGGCTTTTCAACACTTTAAAGAGGTCTTTTGCAGCAGATTTGCCCAGTGCAATTCGTCATTTAATTTCTTGACTGCTGCTTTCGCGGGTGTTATTGTTGATCCAAGTAAAATGAAATCCTTGACAACTTCAGTCTTTTCCTCCATTTATCGTGATGCTCCTTACTGGTCCAGTTGTGAGGACTTCTGTTTTCTACGGCACCTTGGAGGCTGTGTGATTTGTGGGGCCATGTGCAAAACGAGGAGTCCCTGGGTGTTCAAGGGCATTAACCATCACACTTGGCTGCAAACCAAAAGGTTGGAGGTTTGAGACCATGCAGAGGCGCCTCGGAAGAAAGGTCTGGTGATCGATCTACTTCCAAAAACTCAGCCACTGAAAACCCTACTCTGAGACACATGGTGTTGCCTTGAGTTGAAACAGGCGATGATACTTGGTTTTAGTTGGTGCAAAATGAGATGTAGGGCCTCTGTTCAAACATGATTAAAACTTTTAAGACCGGGACTGATGTGGCTCTTCTGAGTTGGGGCTCTGGAGGCCAGGGATTAGGGCCCAGCGTGGCAGCCAGGGCAGCATTTGTGTCGAAGGCAGTGATTCTTGGAGCCCCGAGTGTCTGCGGTCCTTGTGGGTGTTAAAAGTGCCGTCTGTCCCCATTCCCCCCAGAATTCCCTGGTTTCTTAGGGCGGGTATGGCACGGGGGGGGGGGGGGGGTCTGGTGGCTGATGGCAGCCACGGGCATTGCTCTCTGGGAAGGAATGTGGCGATCATTTGAGGACGTCTGCTGTGGGCTCCCACGTGGGCGTGGTGATGGCCCGCAGGTGCTGACCTTGCTAGAGCGAGGAGTCGGCAGCCTCCAGCTCCCTGTGGCGGGCTCGGGCCGCCTGCACGGCGCTGTGCACGCTGTGGAATAACTGCTCCTCCTCGGCCGTGTCCCCCTCTTCCTCGCCCAGGAAGCCCCCTCGTCTCAGCGTGTCTCTCACCGACGGGCTGCAGCAGGCGAGCAACAGGGCAATGCCCAGGGTCTCGTAGTCTTGGCGCAGGCCCTGCAGCGCGGCCAGGCCGGCCACATCCAGGAATAGCAGCGGGGCGCAGTCAATGACCACTGTGTGGAAGCTGGCCGCCGAGAGGACCAGTGCGGACGTGGTGCCCGCTGGGCCCAGGTCCTTGCTGCCACCATCCCCCTTGTGGGCTCCCGCCTCCAGCCCCCGCCTCCTGGCAGCTGCGTGCCCCGCATCCAGTCCCGTGAGGCTGTAGAGCGACCGCAGGAAGAAGTCTTTGTTGGCATAGTAGAGTGGGCCCGCGAAACGGAAGACCTGCACCCCTGGCTCAGGGAGGAGGCCCTCGAACTCCATGGCGTCCTCGTAGAAGGCGGAGCCGCCGATGCGGGCAAGCAGGACGGCGTGCGGGCGCTGCGTGCGGCCCACCAGGCTAAGCAGCGAGAGGAGCACACCGGCCAGCAGCCCAGCCTCGACGCTGACCAGCACACAGGTGGCTGCAGTGGCCACCCAGACCAGTGCATCGGCTTGGCTGAGCCGCCACAGCTGCGGGAGGTCGCCCACCTTGCGCAGGGCCCCACGCAGGCTGACGACGATGACGCAGGCCAGCACACACCTCTGCAGGTCCCGGAAGAGCGGCGCCAGCGCCAGCAACACCAGCAGCACCACGGCGGCGCTGACCAGGCTGGACACCTGCGTGCGGCAGCCTGTGGCCGTCTTCACCAGGCTCTTGGTCAGGGTGGCACTGGTAGCGAAGCAGTGGAAGAAGGCAGGCACCAGGTTGCAGCAGCCGGTGGCCAGGAGCTCCTGGTTGGCACGGACAGAGTAGCTATGGCTCCGGGCAAACATCTCCGCCAGTGAGATGGAGAAAGCAGAGCCCACGAGGGCCAGAGACACAGCGTCCCGCGCCACGCGCCACATCAGCTCAGGGTCGGGCACCCGCGGGGCCAGGAAGCCAGTGGGGATGTGGCCGGCCACGCTGGAGCCGAACCGCTCGTGGAACTGCCCGAAGTGGGACACCAGCGTGGCCACCACAATGACCACTAGCTCCACGGGCAGCGGCACCTTCAGGTGGTGCCGGTAGCGGTCCGAGAGCTCCTTGGCAGCCAGCAGCACGGCCAGGCACACGGCACTGGTGACTACGTCGCACACGTTGGCCTGGCTGGCGCTGCGCAGCAGACTCAGCCACGTGCTCAGCACCATCCCAGGCCCTTGGTGCCGCGGGACCCGCACGCCCAGCAGGTGCTTCAGCTGCGAGGTCAGGATGGTCACTGAGGCCCCCATGGCAAAGCCGTCGAGCAGTGGTGGTGAGAGGTAGGTGGACATGAAGCCCAGCCGGAGGACGCCCATGAGGACCTGTGGACAGAGTGTGCTCAGGGGACCAGGCCCCCCAGGCGCCCGAGGCGGCCCCGAGCTGGGGGTTGGCCGCAGCACAGAGCCCGACCTCTCACCACTGCGGCTGCTTTAGTTCCCCAGTTGGACATGGCGGGGAGCTTCACCCACACCTCTGCACACTTGCGTGCCTGTAGAGACCCCTCATGGTGCACGTGTCTCGTGGGAGCTCGGGGCGCACGTGTGTAGTACATGGATGTGGTCAGTCACAGGACTCCCCTCTCCCACTCTCCAAGCACGGGAACCACTTTTGTTTCAGAAATGGGGCCTCTGGGCTCTGGGGATGAGATCCCCTGTTGCCGTCGAGTGGATTGCAGCTCATAGCGACCCTGTAGGACAGAGTAGGACTGCCTCATAGGTTTCCAAGACGGTAATCTTTACGGAAGTAGACTGCCACGTCTTTCTCCTGCAGACTGGCTGGTGGGTTTTAACCACCGACCTTCGGGTTGGCAGCTGAGCGCTTTAACCACTGTGCCACCAGGGCTCCTTGGGGATTAGATGGTGGTCCTCTAATTCTCTGGACCCCACCCCCACCCCCGCATCAGCCCCCCTGGGGTAGGCTCTCACCCTGCTTATCTTTCCTGGCAGCTGCGGGGGAGTGGGGTTGGGCTGGGAAGGCATTTTGGAGTCTGGGGGCGGCAGGCCTAGGACACGTGAGGACCCTGGCGTGGGGGGCCACAGGAAGGACAGCGAGGCCATGAGAGCCAAAGTTGGTCACATCTGGAGCCAGTGGCCACGCTCTGCCCGTTTGTCCCTGCCCAGGCTGAGCTGGCCAGGGTTGGGCTCCCCCCGCCCCAGCCCTGTGGCACCCTCAGGGTGTCTGATGCCTGACCTTGGGATGCCCCTGCTTGTCCCACCTCCACACCTGTGCCCTTGCTGGTCTCTCCTTCCTGTTTAAATACCACCTTCCTTCATGGCCCGACCCTAAGGCTGGGCCAACCTGTTTCTGACTCCGACCTGGTGCCTCCTCCTGGGATCTCCTTGCTGCGCGGTCTGTGAGTGCCCCTGGGGGTGCATCCTGTCCCACCCCCCCGGCCAGCTCCTCACCTGGTAAATCCCAGCCACCAGCGTGAGGGCGGTGGCCACGCGGATGGCGTAGCAGTCCCTCCCACAGTCCTGAGGCCCAAGCGCTAGCCAGGTGGCTGAGGCGTTGAGTGCGCTGTCGTTGGCTCCCAGCCCTGGCCCGTCCTGGGCGGTGTCTAAGCCAGCCAGCTGGAGCTCGCGGTCCACCACCTGGCCCACCATGAGGCAGAGCAGGCTGAAGATGCCCACGGACACGTGGCGGGAGGTGCCCAGGAGGAAGTAGATGAGGTTGGCGAAGAAGGACGTGTAGAGGCTGTAGAGGGGTTGCAGCCCAGCCAGCAGCGAGTAGGCAATGGCCTGCGGCACCAGGATGATGCCGATGACCAGCCCGGACATGACGTCGCCTGGCAGGTCCTCCCACAGGCGGTACTGGGGCAGCCAGCGCGTTGCAGGCACCAGATCCTGCACTAGCACCCAGGCCTGCCGCCTGTGGCACGTGCAGCTTTTCTGCAGCCGGCTCTTCAGCGTCTTGCACAGGCTCTGGGGGGCTGGGGGCTGCCGGCGGACCAGCACCAGCCCCCCATCCTGCTGTGCACACTCGGGGGACGCTTCCATCCTTGGCGCCAGGCCCCTTGGAGCCAACCTGCAGTGGAGAAGTGGACATCATGGCTGGGGAGGGCATGGGCGCAGGCCCTGTGCCAAGGAAGGCAAGTGCAAATGAGGAAGGCCCAGGCTGGGGCAGCCCTGCTCACACATCCCAGGGCAGAGGTCAGAGGTCCCCTGCTCCCAGGAGCCAGGAGGACTGAGGTGGGGACTGGACGCTGGGCCCCCTCTCATCTCATCAGTGGGGGCCACAGATCTGTTGCCCAGAGTGGACGATGCCCCATCCACCTGGTAGCCAGCACAGGTGTCGTCAGGCGTCCCTTCAAGATGCTTAGTCTGTGGGGTGAAATGTAATTGTGACAGCAGGAAGCCATGTATCTCTGAGTGTGCTGAGGTCAGTGCAGGTAGGTGATGGCCCCAGAAGACGCTCCTCCCAGGCCCAGTCCCCCAACTCGGTGCAGCAGCTCCTGCCACTTGCCTGAAATGCCACCTCACATGAGAAGGAGGGAGGCCTGGTGGCGCAGTGGTTAAGAGCTCGGCTGCTAACCAGAACGCTGGCAGTTCGAATTCACCAGCTGCTCCTTGGAAACGCTATGGGGCGGTTCTGCTCTGTCCCACAGGCTCACCATGAGTCGGAATCGACTTGACAGCAGCGGGTTTTGGGTTTTTTGTGAGAAGGGAGGAGTGCTGGTGGCGCGGTGGTTAAACACTTGGCCGCTAGTCGAAAGTTCAGTTGGAACCCACCGGCCGCTCCGTAAGAGAAAAGTGTGGCCGTCTGCTTCCGTGCAGATTACAGCCTCTGAAACCCTCTGGGGCAGTTCTGCTCTGTTCTACAGGGTCGCTATGAGTTGGAATTGACTCGCTGGCTACGGCTATGGGTTTTTCTGAGAGAGGGAACATAATGGGCTGTTATCATCCACACATACAGGATTTAGGGTCCCAGACCGTCCCAGAGATCAGGCCCGTGCGTGCCCAGAGCTGAGCTCCCTACTGCTCCCCCGTTCAGTTCCCCAGCTCAGCGAAGGCCCCTGCTGCCCTCGTGACTCCCACACCAGAGACCCCCTCTCCCATTCAAACCGTGAGCATCTCTAACTTGTCCCTCTGGCTCCAGCTCCACGGCTCCATCTGCTCTACCACCGCAGGCCCTGGTGCCGGGAGCGGGGCTCAGAGGAAGAGGGCCTGCCTGGCCCCAAATCCATGCCTGGGAGTGGGGTGCTTGGACACCAGGGCCGTTCCCCCTGCCTGGTCCTTGTGCAGGATTTCTAGCACACGCCTTGGGAGGAGTGTCCCCGGCCCAGGGCCAACATGGAAGGGACGTGGGTGCATGGCGGTTGCCCCTCCTGCCCAGTCGGTTTTTCCCCAAGGACGCACTCATGGGTCTCGGAGGTTGGTAACGTTCAGGAGCTCGCCCCAAACAGCATAAGCCACTTGCTGAATACATGTGCCAGGCTGTGTCCGCTGTGCCCCTCTGGGGCCAGCCCTCTGCAGACAGCTGGTCCGGACTGACCCGTGGAGGGGAAGTCTCCTGACTTTGCCCTAGCTCCAGAGAACAGGTCAGCGGGTGGTGTCATGGAGGTGGCATTCACAGGCCCAAATCAGAATAGGTAGCGCACAGATGGCTGTCTTTACATGCACTGTTGTCAGCTGCTTGGCAAGGAGCAACTATGAACTTCAGCTTTTAAAAGCGTCTTTCATGAAGCAAAAACTCTGCCTCCTTAGAGCCCAGGATGCCCAGATACCAGTGCTGAGTGCGCTGTTTTTGTGCCGGCCCGGGACATGGGGAAGCATGGCCAGCGTCCTCGGGAATGGAGGACGGTGATCCCTGGCCTGGTGGGCAGCGGGTGGGCTAGCGTGGCGAGTCCTGGCCCTACTGAGAGGCGTTTTCCCTTTCTCCACAAAATCGCCTCAAAGATCTCACCCACTCGGGGGTCCCTGGCCACCTTCAAGCTCACGCTCAGTCCCTGGAGGTTGGGTTGTATGGAATGAGGACTGCTAAGTGCCACCTGCCTTGGACCTGAGGGTCCCCAAACTCCTTTCCCACTCAGACTTCTGGCCCCTGAGAAGCCCCGGAATTGGGAGCATTTTCTGTTCACAACATCCTGCCCAAAGTTGCCCCCACGCTCGGTGTCAGCCTCTTTCTGCCCAGTGAGCTGGCCTCTGCCAGGGAGAGTCGACCCCAGCAGGGACCCCAGATGGTTCTTACCTAAGGCAGCCACCCGAGGGTTGGGTGGGCGGCAGGACAGTGGGGGCCCGGCCCTGCTGTGCACCCAAGGCTGGGGTCTGCTCGGGCTGTGCTGGCCAGCCCAACGCCCGGGACCCTCTGGCTTCTGGGGTCAAGCAGGGAGCCAGGCAGCCGCGCTCTGTGGTTTGGACTGACTGCGCAGTTGTGCTGGGCCTGCAGTTAAATTATTTACTCCAGAGATTGCTGAGTCACATGTTTCCTCAGACAAGTGTTACCTGTGGCTAATCCGGCGGGTTGTTCTGTAATCAGAGGCTCACAGCAAGAACAGTGGTGGGAGCCTTTGATAAGCTTCAGGGCCACCCTGCATGGGCTGCAGGTATAGCGGCTATGCCTCTGCAGGCCGGCACAGGCGGGTAGGCAGTGAGTGGCCCGAGCAGGATGCTTGGGGGTTTCGGCCCCTTGTGGAGTGGAGGTGGAAGGTGCCGCAGCTGGGCCGGTCCTGGGCTGAAGATGGGCAACATGTGCACCCTTTAGCTCTGGGGACAAGTGGAGTGGCCTCGCCAGTCCCTCAGCATCTCCCCTGTTCTAGTCCACGGCTGGAGTGCAGGGCACATGGCGGAGCCAGGCCCCATCCTGGGCCTCTGTTCTGTGTCCTCCAGTGGAAAGCAGGCATGGGGCTGCTGGCAGGGGTGTGTGTGTCTATGCACGTGCCCAGGGTTCGGCTGGCATTCCCTCCACGGGCTGGGGGCCTGCCGGGCATCCAGATGACATCACCAGTCAGGTGTGCCCTTCCTGCTGTGGGGGGTGGGGGAGACCAGGCCCTCTGGAGCCTGACCAACCGTCTAGATTCCAGCACAGCACTGACCCGCCATGACTGGATTGCACAGCAGAGGGGACTGGCGTTGCCTGTCTCGAAGGGCTGGTGTGAAGATGAATTTACCCCTTTAAATGAATTAAACTAGTACCCCCAAAATGCTCAGGACAGTGCCCGGCATATAGTAAGTGCTAAGGGTAAGCTGGCGTCCCTGGGTGGTGCAGTTAACGCGCTCGGCTGCTAACTGAGAGGTTGGAGGTTTGAGTCCACCCAGAGGTGCCTCGGAAGAAAGGCCTGGTGATCTACTTCTGAAAAACCAGCCACTGAAAATGCTATGGAGCACAGTTCCACTGCGACACATGTAGGGTCGCCATGAATTGGAGCCAATTTGATGGCCCTGGTGGCACAGTGGTTAAGAGCTTCGCTGCTAACCAAAAAGGTCGGCAGTTCGAATCCACCAGCCGCTCCTTGGACACCCTATGGGGCACTTCTACTCTGTCCTGTGGAATCACTCTGCGTTGGAATCAACTCGATGCCAACGGGTTTGTTTTTTTGGTTTAGTGTTGAGGGTGAGCTGGTGTTTTAAAAAATATTATTCAGAGCCTCAGGTCACCCATCTTTGAAATGAAGAAATGAAGATAAAACCCACGTCACTGGGTGCTTAAGGCTTATGTGGGAATAATGCATAATCCCCAGGGGAGGCCGAGAGGCTGGACCACCTCAGCTGACCTGGGCCTGCTGTTCCTGGGGGCCCTGGGCACCTCAGCAGTGTGACTCAGGCCTGGGGACAGTAGGCCACAAGCCCCTAATTTTCCTGTTCCCCGGAGGAGCTGATAGGTCCTTAAAGGGGAATTAAGATCCTGGCTGAGGGTCCTTTGGAGACCCCTGTGGCCCTGGGGCTCCATTCTCCCAGGACAGGGTACTGCTCCCAGCCTGGCCCCGCATCCCCTCAGCCCCAGGGCTCTCTCCCTGCCCTGCATGCCCCTCATCTTCCAGAGGCTGAACACCTCCGCCCCTCAGGACAGGGCCTGGGGCTTCTTCCCCTGTGTCCCTCAGCTGGGCCCTGGTGAGGGAAGCTGTTTGCTCATGAGTAGCGGTTGGGAGCTGTGGTCTTGGAAGCCGTTTGCCAGTGGGTGGGTGAGTCACCTGGTTCAGGGCCTCAGGCCCATCCCTGGTGCAGATAATGGGATCCTTAGGTGGGGAGGGGAGGGCTGCACCTCGAGGGGCAGCTGCCGAGAGGCCATACGTGCTTATCTCCCGGCCCAGCTACCGGCGAGGGGCAGTGGGAGAAATGCCCAGGGCTCCTGTGGCGGAGCTGGGGCTGCCAGGCCAGGGCCTCACCACCAACCCCCTGGGGCTGGGCCTGCTCCCTCTGGGGTGGCTCCTGGAAGGAGGGTTGGCCAGGTCCTCCAGCTTTGCTGCGAGGGGACATACACGTGCACTGTACCAGGGCAGTGATGTGGGCTGAGGCGCTGGTACAAGTCAGCATGGGGGTGGTCAGCTGGGGGGACAGAAAAACTTAGTGGGAGAAGTGGCCTCCCCCCTTTCAGGAAGCAGGACCCACAGGCCTGGCCCACAGGGACGGGGTAGAGGGTTCAGGAGGGTCCTGGGCTTGGGATTTTAGGCAGGCGGGGGTATTTCAGGTGGAGCCCATTCTGTATGTGCGGTCCTTCCCCCACCCACCACCATCCTCAGCTGCACCGGGGGTGCCTGGGTGCACCATGGTGTCCCCGCCTTGGTTATCCTCAGTGGCAGGGACTGGGCCTTACTCCCCCCTGCCCCCTGGTGTCTAAGGCAGGTGAGGAAATGGAATTGGGTCACACCGGCCCTGTGAGAGAGTCATAGGACCCATAGGGCCTCAATCCCCCTGAGCTGCAGTGGCCCTCTGCATCACTTTCCCTGCTGTGTATGGAGGCGGTCGTCTGCTGCCTGGCCAGGCACACAGGCAGAGTGTCTAGGGGTACCCAGAGCTTGCTGGCTGGAGAGGATGGGGAGGCCCATGTTCCCCTCATCCAGGCTCCATCCGGACTTCACTCACTCCCCTGCCCAGTGGGGCTGGCTGGCAGGGGACCGTGGGGACCCCAGTGCCTTCCACCAGCTGGGACCATCCTCACAACAGCCTCCTGTCCTGTGCCTCATAGCTATTAATGGTTTTCTTGACATCAGCTCCTTTACAGCTGAGTGTATTTGTTTGGAAAGGAAACACTGTCCCTGCAGTACGGGAAGAGACCCCAATGACAAGCTCATTTCAACTTCAGGGCTCTGAGGTCAGATCTCAGTTCTTCCCCAAAGACCCGCCGCCACGTGGGTGTTTCCATATGAGACAGCTCCCAAGAGGCCCAAGAGCGTGTGGGGCTGGACCGAGGGCCCGGGCTTCAGATTCTCTCAAACGACGGATCGGTGTCCGCTGGCCCCTGCCCCGTGTACGCCCGCAGCATGCGCGGTCCCGTCCACCCCGCTTCGGGCAGACCCGGCTCCCTCCCCGCAGTAGTGCAGCCCTGGCCCCCCAGTCTAAGCAAACCCTCCAGCACGCGCGGCCCTGGCCCCGCCGCCCCCCCGCCCTCCACCGCGGACCCTGCCCTGGGCACGCGCGCCCCACCTCAGGCGCTCTTCCCCGCAGCGTGCGCAGTGCTGGCTCCCCTCCACCCCCAGCCCGCGCGCGCGGCCTCCGCCTACTCCCCCATCATCGAGCACACTCGCCTCTAGGCCTTGTCTGCCCCCGCCCACCCGCCACTCACCCGGCCCGGCACCCGGCGGCGGTGGGCAGGTGGGCACGGTCCTGGAGGCGCATGCGCCCAGGCAGGGAGCAGGGGGCGGGGCGGGGCGCAGTGCAGCGGAGTGGCCGGCTGCGCGGTGAATAAGCCTGTTGTACCGGGCCCACGTGCCTGCCAGCCGCGGACGGGAGGCGGCCTAGCCCTCGGGGGCGGCGGGGTCCGGGACACTGAGCCTCCCTGACCTGGGCGGGGCCGCTCACCGCCTTTCACCAGCGCAGCCCCTCCCTTCCTCCACCGCCCTCGGTCGAGTCTCTCCAGTCCCCCGTGACAGGGTCAGTTGGGGACCGAGATGCAGTATAGGGGGCCCAAGGACCGCGCTCCGGGGTTCCTTGGCCTCGGCATGCCCCTGGGTGGTGTGTCTCCTGGCACTGGGCGGGGGACACCCAAGTCCACCTGGAGTGGCAAGTTGAGGACGCCTCTGGCCTATAGGCGCCTTCCGATGGTGGCTCCACTGCGACACCTGTGTCCGGCACAGGCCAGGGTTATCACTCTAGGGCCCGGGACTTCGGAACCTTTCCGGTGCCCATTTAATGTTTATCCAAATGCTAGTCATGTTTTTTTGTTTTTTGCTACTGGTTGTGACCTTTGGATTGACAAGGGAGGGAGCATGGGGAGGTAGTGGGTGCCAGTGGAGGGTTGTGGACCTTCTGCTGCCCCGGGCTAGTGCTAGCTGACCCTGGGGTCAGGAAGACCAGCCCTGGGCAGAGGGACAGCGAGGGCAAACCGAGGGCAGGAGCAGGAGGAACTGGTGCCTGGGGGCTGTGGTGGCTCGACCTGGGCCCCCAGGGCAGCATTGAATGCTGGGCTCAAGACTGAACAGTGAGGGAGGACGACCAGACACGAGTGAGGAGTGAAGTGTTGAGTTGTGGAGACTTGCCGCATGTCCAGGGGGAGGCCTCTGCGCTGGAGGGGCTGCGACATGGGGTATGCAGACAGGCCGACCATCATTGGGACCTCTCCCCCACCATGGCACACACATGACAAGCCCAGCTGTCCACCTGCCCCACCTGGTAGCCGACACCCACGATCTCCCACATTGTCTGTGGGCACGGTTCAGGCTTTCTCCTTTCCTCAGATCCGAGGCTCCCCCAGCCCTCCCCTCCACCACCTCTCCTCATTTCACACATGGAGGTCCGGGTGTGTCCTCAAGGGGAACACCCTCAGACTCCCACGGACACACCTGTCTGTGATCTTCAATGAGCCACCATGCCCCCTCGCCAGTCTCAGCCCTTGGTCCCCTTCTCTCCTCCATCCCCCTCCCCACCCATGCCTTGGGATGTGAAACACAGTCCTCAGGCCCCAGACCCCTGAGCACCAGGTTCATTCCTTCAGCTACCAACACAGCTTCTGTACTGGGATGTCCAGCTCCACATGAACAAAGCCCAGCCCTCATCTTACCCCAAGCATCTCCTCACTTGCATCGGCCATCTGCACCCCATCCACCCAGCTGCTCAAGCCCACATCTGTGGAGTGGTGCTAGACTCCCTTCTTCAGCTCATGTCGCCTCTACCTGTAAGTCCACTGGTTCCATTACTTCTCACCGTCTCCATGGCCAGCACCCCAGCCCAGACACCGAACCTCTCCCTGGGTGACCACTGTGGCCCCCTAGCTGTATCGCAGCTCCTGCTCTTGCTCCACTCAGACGTCAGAGGGATCCTCTCAGAATGTCATGGTGCCACTCTGATTGGAACCCCGTTTTGCCCAGAGTCAAAAGTTCTGCTCTCACCATGGTTACAAGGTCCCATGTGACCTCATTACGGAGGACTGCACCCATACTCTGCCCCAGGCCCACTGGCTGCCTTTCTGGGGCTTGAAAACTGCAAGCTCATTCCTACCTCAGGGCCTTTGCATGTGCTGTCCCTGCTCTTTCCCCCAGACATCCTCATGGCTGGCTTGTCCCGTCATTCAGCAGGTCTCAGATGTCACCTCCTTGGAGACACCTTCCTCCTTGCCCCTCTGTTGCTGGGTGAAAACCCCAGGTTTTGCCCGACATGACTTGTTAGCAGCCAATAAACGAGAGTCCAAGGTGGAAGATCAGAAAGAGGCCTTTATTTTGTAGCACAAGGAAAGGAACAGTTGGGGCTGCTGCCTCCAAGGGTTGGGCTCTGAGGCTGCCTGCCTCACCTCTGCCCCTTTGCTCCCCGTCACATCTCTTTTGAGGTTCCTCTGATGTGTTCTTATAGATTCACATGGTTGTCTGGTGACATCTGTCCTGTCTCGGGAACGTGAGTCTCATGAGAACTGGGACTAGGCCCATCCTGCTGTCTGCTGGGTCCAGGCCCTGGCCAGGCCAAGTCCAGCATGGGGAGTTCCCCTCTCCTCCCTTTCCTGCCCATCCATGCTGCGGGAGGGGGTGGGGATACTGTTGGGCCAAACTTGGGGCCCTAGCCTCCAGGAGACACAGTAAAAGCAGTGGGCAGTGTCCCTTGGGTCCGGCTTGATGCCCATCCCACGGCCCCCACTCCCAGGTCAGCTATCTTTAGGATGCCCTGTCCCCCCCCAAGTCTGTGGCATCTTTCTCTCAGTGTCTGCCTGCAGGGTGTCACCCCTGAGCCTCCAGGCTGTTCTGAGTCCCCCACCCCAAACCTCTGATCTCCTGAAGGCTTGGGGACAATTCCATGTATACGTGTACCAGTTCACACTAGACTGTGAGTGACTGATAGGCGTCCATAGTTGGCGTTTTCAAAAGGGAGAAACTCCTTACCTGCTTAGATGTGGCCCCAGTTCCAGCCCAGGGAAACTGAGAAGCATCAAGCCAGCATACCAACACCCTCCGCTACCCCCCACACACACACTGAGTGTGCTTCCACAGGGGGATGGCTGGCCGGGGCCTGAGCTACAACTTCACCAACCTGGACGGGTACCTGGACCTTCTCAGGGAGAACCAGCTCCTCCCAGGTGAGCAGCCAGGGCCTTGACCTCCTGCCCAGCCCCTCCTCTCCCCGTGAACCCACCCCACTGCCTCCCCGACCCCCTCTCCTCACTGGTTGCCTGATCAGGACTGGCCACGGTGCTGGTGTGTTGGCATCCCAGGAAGTGGGGAGGGGGTGGTTACCCCGTGACTGTGTTACAGGTTTCGAGCTGATGGGCAGCCCCTCAGGACGCTTCACTGACTTTGAGGACAAACAGCAGGTGTTCGAGTGGAAGAACCTGGTCTCACTCCTGGCCAGGAGATACATTGGTGGGCAGGCGCGGCCCCATTGGTGGGCAGGCGTGGCCCTGGGCTGGGTGGGGTGCGCCTGGGCAGGCTGTCCTGCCCTACACCTGCAATTTTTTCTCCTCCCCCTTCATCCAGCCATGTCTGGACCCGCTGGGTCGGGCCCTCCTGATGAGGTGGGGTGCATCTCGAATCAGACACTCCTTCACATCCAGATCCTCACCCATGGGCGCCCCTCCCTGGAAGTCCCCATATAGGCTCAGCACTTCTTCGTCCCAGGGGTGGGGCCTAGACTGGGCCAGCCCTCCGTACTCTGCGTGGGGCCCACGGGCAAAACCCAGGGCACTGGGGCACCTTTGCAGGTAGATACGGGCTGGAGCACGTTTCCAAGTGGAACTTTGAAACCTGGAACGAGCCAGACCACCATGACTTTGACAACGTGTCTATGACTACGCAAGGTAGGCAGTGCTTCCTGGGGTCCTACCGGGCTGGAAGGGGTGGCCCAGGAGCCAGGTCGGGGATCGGGAACAGTGGGGTCACCCTCGGGGATGGAGCAGAGCCTGGGCCACATCGTTGGTCCCTCAGGTGCACAGTGGTGGACACGGCGGTCCCACCTGCCCAGGATTCCTGAACTACTACGACGCCTGCTCCGAGGGTCTGCGAGAGGCCAGTCCAGCTCTGCGACTGGGCGGTCCCGGCGACTCCTTTCACCCCCCGCCCCACTCGCCGCTCTGCTGGAGCCTCCTGGGGCACTGCTACAACGGAACTAACTTCTTCACGGGGGAGGTGGGCGTTCGCCTGGACTACATTGCGCTCCACAAAAAGGTGCGGGCTAGTCCTTCCGTCCGGGACCCCAACGGCGACCACCTCCCCCGCCCCCCACCAGCCGAGGTCACGTGAGTTGTCCCTGGCTGTGCTGACATGGGCTGCTGTCCACAGGGCGCGGGGAGTTCCATCTACATCCTGGAACAGGAGCAGGAGACTGTGCAGCAGATCTGGCGGCTCTTCCCCAAGTTCACCGACACCCCAGTCTACAACGACGAGGCCGACCCGCTGGTGGGCTGGTCCCTGCCGCAGCCGTGGAGGGCCGACGTGACCTACGCAGCCATGGTCGTGAAGGTGGGCGCTGCCCCGCCCTGGGGCTTCTCCTGCGCCTGCGCAGTTATCAGTTGCGGGGTTTTGTAGGGCTTCTCCCCAGAGGCAGCCTTCCTCCTGGGGTGCTGGTGTGGGGGCAGGTGGCTGTGGCACACGTGGTCCCAGCCACCCCCGACACCCACAGGTCATCGCGCAGCACCAGAACCTGCTGGTCGCCAACACCAGCTCCTCCATCCGCTATGTCCTCCTGAGCAACGACAACGCCTTCCTGAGCTACCACCCGCACCCCTTCTCACAGCGCACGCTCACCGCCCGCTTCCAAGTCAACAACACGCGCCCACCACACGTGCAGTTGCTGCGCAAGCCTGTGCTGACAGCCATGGGGCTGCTGGCTCTGCTCGGTAAGCCCCGCACCTGTGCACCCATCACTACTTGTCCTAGCTCGCCCCCGTGGGGCTGCTGGCCCTGCTGGTGAGCCATGCCCTGTGCCCCGGCATTGCGTCCTCTGCCTTGAGCCAGACCGGAAACAGACGATGCAGTCCCTAGAGTGGAATGAGAACTAAGAAGGATCAGCTAGGGGCCAAGACCTCCCGTGGGTGGGGGTGGATAGGTGGGGCCCTGAGGCGAGGCGGAAGCATGAACTGGTCCTGCTTGGGGGTATGCTTCCAGCAGTGCCTGTTTTTTGGGGGCTGCCCACTCAAGCCCCTCTGTTCCCCCCAGCTCTGTGGGCCGCAGAAACTGTGGTGTGGCTGGGGATCCCTTTACCAAGAGAAAGGGGTGCAAATAGTGGGAAGCCAGGCCTGGAGAAGGGGGAGGGCGGCGACCCCTGCGCGGTGACCTCTCCCTCGCTTCCCCCGCAGACGGCAAGCAGCTCTGGGCGGAGGTGGTGCAGGCCGGGAGAATGCTGGACAGCAACCACATGGTGGGCGTCCTGGCCAGTGCCCACAGCCCCTCGGGCCCCGCTGACGCTTGGCGCGCCACGGTGCTGGTCTACGCGAGCGACGACACTCGTGCCCACGCCAACCGTAGCGCCGCTGTGACCCTGCAGCTGCACAGGGTGCCCCCAGCCCCGGGTGAGCACCAGGGCTCTGGCCATTGTGGGCTCCGGCTCCAGATGTGGCCGCGAGGGGGCGTGACCGCGAGGTGAGGGGGCGGGGCCGGGAGCGGAGGGGCGGGGCTGGCGAGGCGTGGGCCCCAGCGTCCTGCTCCGCAGGGCTTGTCTACGTGACACTCTACCTGGACAACCGGCTGTGCAGCCCCCATGGCGAGTGGCAGCGCCTAGGCCGCCCCGTCTTCCCCTCGGCGGAGCAGTTCCGGCGCATGCGCGCGGCCGAGGTTCGCGGGCGGGGGTGGGGTCTGCCCGGGGCGGGGTGGAATGGCTCCTGAGGTCTGGGGGAGGGGCGCCAGACCCCGCTGCAAGGCCCTGAGGACCACCGCCACCCGCAGGACCCTGTGGCTGCGGCCCCGCGCCCCTTCCCCGCCGGCGGCCGCCTGACGCTGCGCCCGGAGCTGCAGCTGCCCTCCTTGCTGCTTCTGCACGTGTGCGCACGCCCCGAGAAGCCCCCGGGCCAGGCAAGTGGCCGCTCTTCGCTCACCCTGCCCCCAGCCCCGACTCCGCCCCACCGTCATCCTGTCACTGCGTCCTCCTCCCCAGGTGACCCGGCTCCGGGTGCTGCCGTTGACCCGCGGGCAGCTGCTTCTGGTCTGGTCAGATGAGCGCGTGGGCTCCAAGTGCGTGAGTGGGGTCGCCGCCCCCATGCTGTAGCTGCTCGTTGGTCCCCAGCACCTCTGTCCTGCAGTGTTCCTCCACTCTGCCCGTGCATCCTCCTCGCCCCGCCGTGCATCCTCCTCGCCCCGCCGTGCATTCCTCCCGCCCTGTGTGCATCCCTCCTGCCCCGTGTGCAGCATCGCCCCTTGCCCTTCCTTGCATCCCTCCTGCCCCATGTGCAGCACCGCCCCTTACACCTACATGCATCCCTCCTGCCCTGTGTGCAGCACCCGCCTCGCTCCTGCGTGCACCCCCCGTCCTGCATGCATCTCTCCTGCCTTGTGTGCAGCATCTCCGTCACCCCTGCGTACAGTCCCGTCCTGTGTGCGCCTCCCTGTCCTGCATGCATTCTTCCTGCCCCGTGTGCAGCCCCTCAGTGTGTACACAACAGTGCAGATCAGTCCATGACGGCATGCTCTCATTTGGGGTGGGGGTACCTACAGGGGACATTTGACGGCAGCAGCCGGGCTCTGATCCCCTCCACTCCACCGGTCTGGCCTGTTGTCCTCGCTGAGCGTGCCCAGGGTGTGGGAGGGTCCAGGAAGGGGGGTGGAGGGTGTAAGGCCTTGGGTGGCCCCTGTGCCAGCCACTCCAGGCCTTCAGGGACCCACCCCGACCTCAGCCTTGGTCCTGACTCTTCTCTTCAGGTGTCTGTGGACGTATGAGATCCAGTTCTCTGAGGGGGGTGAGGTGTACACCCCAGTCAGCAGGAAGGCATCGACCTTTAACCTCTTTGTGTTCAGCCCAGGTGAGCCCACCACCCACACCCTGGCCTGGGCTGCCCCATTCAGAGAAGCACTGGGTGGGTGGGGTCCCAGGGCCTTGCAAAGCCTGGAGGCGGTGGTGAGGGGGCTTTGGAGACCTGGGTGGATCCAGGTGCGCGCACACTCAAGAATGCACATGCACCCTTGTTTCCCCAGGCACGAGTGTGTCCGGCTCCTACAGGGTTCGGGCTGTGGACTACTGGGCCCGGCCCGGCCCCTTCTCAGATCCTGTGCGGTACCTGGAGGAACCTGTCCCATGAGGGCTGCTGCCAGGTGATTTTGTGAGCCTGTACTGACTGTTGAGCTTGGGGCAGACCAGGAGTCAGGATGGGCTGGGCAGCCGTCAGCTGGTCAGTTAGTCAGCAGCTCCGTTTGTCCCATCCTGCCCCTACTACGTAAAGTGCCTTTCCTACACACTGGTCTGGAGGTCAGATTTCACGGATGAACACGGGGCAGACGTAGGGGTCAGCGCCCAAGGGTGAAGCCAGGGAGTGTGAGGGCCTGGCTGGGGCAAAGCTGATGCCCCCCACTCAGAGCCCGCTCCCCGCACAGACCCCCAGGTGCCTCCCCTTTGACCTGTGGGACACAGTTGTTGAGCCAGGACAGGTCTGAGCTGCTGGCAGAGGCCACCACGTGCTCCTTGTTGCGATGTGCAGCCCCTGTGGAGAACTGTCACATCACAGAGGGCTGGGGAGCCTGGCCAGTCAGGCTGGACTCTATGTCACCACTGGGTGAGGCAGGCCCCACTTGGCCCTTGGAGCCCAGCATTCCTGACCTATCCTGCAGCGTGGGGAGTTGAGCCACGAGAGGGAGGACGTGCGCCTGGGTGCTGAGGCCCTGCTGGGGCTATTCCTGCAGCTGCCACAGCAGAAGGCCGGGGGCAGCATCCTCGTGGCCTGGCCCAGACTGGCCAGTGACAGGAATGGTCAGCAGTGTCCACGGTGGTCTCTCTCACCTCTCTTGGGTCGTCACGGGCTGTCTGGGGCCTGGAGGGAGCAGATGGCGTGCTCAGACAAGGACGACTGGAGGCGAGTTAACGAAGGGACTTTTTACAGACATGTAGGCAGCGCAGGGAAGCCACAAGAAGGGGTGCGGCCAGCCTGTGGGGCCCTGCTGAATGGGAGCTGGGTAATAGGGACCACCACCTTGTGTTCTGCCCCTCCAGTGTACTCTGCCGGCCACACTCCCCCATCTGGAAGATGGAGGCATCACAGGACCCTGCGCATTTCCTTGGAGGTTGTCATCAGGTGGCTCAGAGCCGGGGACGGGGAGTGTGCGTCTGGAAGGGCCAGCGGGAGATGGCATCAGTGATTCCATCTGCTTCTCCGCATCTACCTGCTCTTCTGTCTAAGTGAAAAGTTCATGTTCCTCTGTGTTTGTGACACGCGGGCCAGGTCCCTCAGCTGCCATATCATGGGAGGGAGATGTCAACTTGATCACAGTTCCACCTGGAATCCAAAGCCATCACCCATTTCCTGTTCCCCTTTCCCCGTCGGCGCCTCAGGGCTCGGGGTTTGGTGCCTGGTGGGGCGCCCAGACTGTCACCCTCAGGGCCCTGTCCTTTGTGTCTCTGTGACGTGCTGTGGTGACTGCACAGGGAGCCATGGCAGCATCTCTGAGGTCCAAGTGTCCCCTTCCCTGCCCCCGTTGGGGAGCAGTGGCCCTATTTCTCCATGGTGATCGGGATCTGTCACCCTCGCCAGTAAAATAGCCCCTTCTCCACCTGCTGGTTCTGCGGCTCAGGGAGCCCCCAGTGGCGAGGGGGGCATCTCAGTTTCCGGTTAAATGGGGGCAGGACTCGTTCCCTGGTGAATATGGTCTTTCCTTGGATACCAGGACTGTCAAACCCACTGAGCCCAAGGCTGTGGGGACAGGGCGGAAACTCCAGAGGTGGGCAGGTGGGTGTGATGGTTCTGGGCCCGTGTGTCCTGGCTTTCAGCAAAACAGCCCATGTGTTCAAAGTGTCCATGTCATCCTGGAGGTAGTAGCCCAACCTCAGGTGGTGGTCCCCAGCTGGATATCAGGAGTCCATCCTGCTATTCAGCCAAACCAGGGGCTTCCACGGACACTGGTATGAGCCAGCAGATTCTATGGCATGAGCCCCATGCCATACATCTTGGGTGATAAATAGATTCTTGATTTGCAGGTGATGTGTGTGGGTGCCATAGCAATAAGTGAGTGTCCAATTCAAAATGGCCAACACCAGCCCGTCTTAGCTCACTAATGCCTAGAATACCGATGTGTATACATTGCATTTCATTTTTGATGATTTCTGATTTTCGTAGATTCATACTGTGTACATTCCATGTTCCGATTATTAATGGATGTTTGCAGCTGTTTCTTCTCATTTTGAGTTGTGCCACATCAGCAAATGAAGGTCCCGAAAGCTTGACTCCATCCACGTCATTAAGGTTGACTACTTTGAGGAGGCAGCTCTTCCCCAGTATTCTTTTGAGTGCTCCAACCTGAGGGGCTCATTTTTTGGCACCATACCAGACAATGTTCTGATGCTATTCATAGGGTTTTCACTGGCCAATTTTTTCAGAAGTAGACTGCCAGGTCCTTCTTCCTAATCTGTCTTAGTCTGGAAGCTCCACTGAAACCTGTTCACCAAGGGTGACCCTGCTGGTATTTGAAATACTGGTGGCAAAGCTTCCAGCAACACACAAGCCACCACAGTATGACAAACTGAAAGACACATGGAAGCGAGGAATATGGAGTCCAAAATGGTGGTGCTGGCAAGGACATCTCAGGCAGGGATGGAAGTCCACATTTGCAATAGGCCCCCTTTTTCCCGTGGCGGGTAACCACCATCTCCTTCGTGGTGGAAGGCTCCAGTGCGATCAGGCAGCCGCCAGGTTGCTGACTCACCCCCACCCTTCCATGGAGGCATGCTGGCGGATTTGCCTTGGCCTCTGCTGTTGGCAGGTTGGGCTTGGAGCAGTGGCGAGACCCAGGGCAGTTTTGGTCAGGGGAAGTCCATGTTGATGAATCCATACACAGCCTCCATCCCTGCTGCCATGGTCACTTTGCACAGAGCCCATGGAGTAGTCACCCGCCATGGAGTGGGTGGCTGGGGAAGAGGCGGACATCCAGCATTCCCCTGTGTACTGACTATCTTCAATACATCTTCAGTACAGTGGATGCCCCTTGGGGTGAATGCAGCATTTCTGTGGGATACGGTATCCTCATACTCTGTGCCCATCCCAAGAGTGCATCCACTGCTTCTTTTCCAGACCCCCTTGGCTGCAAGCTTTCAGGTTCCCATCTTGTTGTTTTTGGGTCTGGGCAAGTGGATAACCGCTTGGATGCTGCCCGTTGTAGAGCCACGTCTCGGGCCAGATGGACCACTGAGTTCTGCCCCCCAGGGACTTCCTTCACTCTCCCAGGGCCACCTGAGTGGGGCTCTAGTGCAGAAGCTTTCCCTGCCAGGCGATGCCAGCATACTGTACAGATACATCCAGAAGCCAAATCTGCACTTTGCTCACCTGTCTCAACAGCCAATAGGAAACGCCTCATGAAGCCACAGGTGTCGTTGTGGGAGAGGTGGCAATACAGAAGAGGCAGGTAAACAGGAACTTGAGCCTCCCGGTCATACAACTGTACTTGGTTTCTATATGCCCCTTAGATCTCACATTAGAATGCTGCGGGGCACCCAGTTCAGGTCTCCTGGTCACCTGGTGAATCGTGGGTAGACATTCAGCAGGGCCCTGGACAACTGTTTTTGACAGGAGGGAATGGCCTTACTCCAGAACGCGAGGGGATCTGTGCTGTGTGTCTCCTACTGGTGCTCACCAGAGGCTCCACGGAGCATCTCTGTCTGCCACAGACAGTTTTAGGCAACATTGGGCCTGCTGGGTCACGAGACCTGTCTCAGTCTCCTGTTGTTGTTAGATGCCATCAAGTCGGTTCCAACTCATAGCGACCCTGTGAACAACAGAATGGAACACTGCCCGGTCCTGTGCCATCCTCATAATTGTTGTCATGCTTGAGCCCATTGTTGCAGCCACTGTGTCAGTCCATCTCGTTGAAGGTCTTCCTCTTTTTTGCTGTCCATCTACTTTACCAAACATGATGTCCTTCTCCAGGGACTGATCTTTCCTGACAACGTGTCCAACGTATGTAAGACATAGTCTTGCCATCCTTGCTTCTAAGGAGCATTCTGGTTGTACGTCTTCCAAGACAGATTTGTTTGTTCTTTTGGCAGTCCACGGTGTATTCAGTAATCTTCGCCAACACCACAATTCAAAGCCATCAGTTCTTCAGTCTTGCTTATTCATTGTCCAGCTTTCGCATGCATATGAGGTGACTGAAAACACCATGGCTTGGGTCACGTGCACCCAGTGCTGCTATAACAGAAATATCACAGGTGGGTGACTTTAGAGAACAAAAATTTATTTTCTCACAGTTCAGGAGGCTAGAAGTCCGAATTCAGGGGCACCGGCTCCAGAAAGCTGTCTCTTCGACTCTGGGGGAAGATCCTTGTCTCAGCTTTGTAGCCCCTGCATTCCTCACTTCCTTGGAGATCTTCATGTGGCACCTATCTTCCCCTCTTTGTGCTTCCTTGTCTCTGTCTGTGCTGCTTCTTGTTAAGTCAGATGTGATTAGGACACACCCTGTATACTGGCATGGCTTCATTAACATGACAAAGAAAATCCTATTTCCAAACAGGATTATATCCACAAGGATAGGTGTTAGGATTCCAGCACATATTTTGGGGAGACACAGTTCAATCCATAACAAGTCCTGAGTGGCAAGGTAGCTTGTGTTGCTGCCTCTTATTGCCAACACTACCATTACCCACCCAGTGGGTCAGAGCAGCAGGCTCAGATGTGGTGTAGGTTGTACCCCAAATCCAGAGTCCCATCAAGCTTTGTGCCTCTTAGAAATGGGCGGCATAGGCTATAACTTACCTCACTTTAAGTAGGATGTCCTAACATACCACAGACTATTGGATCCCTAAAAACGTCACTGAAGGCTTCCAAAGTTTCACAGGGTCTGTCATCTACCCTCTGGTAAGCATGTGTCATCCCAGGTGCTTGTTATCCAACCAGCGTAACGTCATCGAGAAGATCATGAGTTCTCTGGATTATGACAGCGGGAGAGTTGATATCATCCAGGCAGCCATACACGTCTGCTGATGTCCCTGTTGCCTGAATGCAAACTGCTTATTTTCTTTATTGATAGGGACAGAAAAGAAAGCATTTGCCAGGTTAGGAGCTGCATATCAGATGCGAGGGGCTGGTTGATTTTCTCCAATAAAGCTGTTAAATCTAGACTTCATCTATGACTGGCATCCCCACAGGTTAAAGTATGATAATCTACCATCACTTAACACCCATCTGGCAAGTTACCTGGAGAACACAGAACTCCCCTCCTTGGCGCTTCCAATTTTTGCTGTTGGTCGGGGTGGCTTATCCAATAGGCAGGGTAAGCACTTACCATATCATGTAGTGAACATTTTACATCTTTTCGCCACATCAGCGATTCAGCTTCTAGGTATGACTGGTATCTGTCTCTCTCCCAACCCCTAAGGGCACCTTCCTACATAATCCAAGCCTCTTTTCAAATTTATGCAAGGTAAGCATGGGTTTATTCGTGCTGTCTTACTAATCTGTAGGGAAACTGTTCACTACAGATGGATTATCTGGGAAGCATGGTAAGCACTGTGCTTACCTTACCTGTTGGATAATCTGCCCCTGGTTGGCACTAATCTGCAGTTTCCCTGGAAGTGTGATATTTCTTTTAGTTTCGCATGGTGGGGGGTATAGTTCCAGAAGCTTCCATAATGGCTTTCCATCCACAGGTCAGAGAACTAACGTTGAGATTCTGCCAGTGGTCAAGTATGAATGTTCCCAGTCTACCTCCTAGGGACTAGAGAAATACCTACAGCGGGGGTGTGTAAAACCACTGGACTCACAGTTACTGCCAGGTCAATGCCCCACCTATTGTCAGATCTCCGTAAGTCCTCTCAAGCCACAGTGGTTTTCGGTGACTGGGGATTAGGAAGAGTTCAGAGCCATTATTCAATAGTCCCTGGAGAGTCTGTGTCATGGATTGAATTGTGTTCCCCTAAAATATGTGTCAACTTGGCTAGGCCATGATTCCCAGTATTGTGTGGTTGTCCTCCATTTTGTGATTTGATGTAATTTGCCTTTGTGTTGTAAATCCTGATCCCTGCCGGTGCTTAATGAGGCAAGATTAAATTATGTTAAAGAGGATCAGGGTGAGATGCAACACCTTTACTCGGGTCACAGCCTGATCCAGTGTACGGGGAGTTTCCCTGGGGTGTGGCCTGCACTACCTTTTATCTTACAAGAGATGAAAGGAGAGAGAAGCGAGCAGAGAGAGGGGGACCTCATTACCACCAAGTGGGAAGCTCCAGGAGCAGAGCGTGTCCTTTGGGCTCAGAGTCCCTGCACTGAGAAGCTCCTAGACCTGGGGAAGATTGATGATAAGGACCTTCCCCTAGAACTGACAGAGAAAGCCTTCCCCAGGAGCTGGTGCCCTGAATTCAGACTTCTAGCTTCCTAGACTGTGAGACAATAAACTTCTGTTTGTTAAAGCCATCCACTTGTGGTATTTCATCCCAGTGCTAGATGACTTAAGACAGCCTAAGTCTTTTCCCTCTCCCCAGGGCAGAGTCACTCCTATACTTGTGACTGTGTTGTAGGGCGCTTCAAAGGGATCCAGCCTTCCCTTCTGTCAAAGGCTCTGGGTCTGTGGACTGGCTTAAGTCTGGGAGCTGGATAAGAGGCCTTAAAGCACCTCCGTGGCACTTTCTGTCAGATAACTGCCCACTAGACCTAGAATTTTCCTGCCTGCATGTGTTTCAAGGAGTGCTTAGTAGGTGCCCATCTGTTTCATTTAGTCATCTCACCATTGCCACAGATCCCTGAGGGCACACTGCTTCTGGAACATTCATGAGCCCATGAGTGCCTGGGATCTTGTTAAAATTCAGACTCTGATAAAGTAGGCCTAGGGTGGGGGTTGAGAGTCTGCATTTCTTACAAGCTCCCCAGTGCTGTTGCTGTTCCATAAACCACTCTGCTGAGTAGCCAGGTGGCAGTGTGCTGGGGAAGTCCCAGCCTTACAGCCTCATTGACTGCGGGCTGTGGTTGAGTCCAGGCCCCAGCCTAGCGGACGGTTAACCCCAGTCCCAGCTGCCCCTGCCAACGCATTACTCCAGAATCCCAGTGAGTGCTCCCATTCAATGAAATGGCTAATGATTTTAAAACCCACTCTCATGAACGAGGCCTCTCAGGCCCCCGAGCCAATCTGGGTTAGCGCAGCCTATTAATTCTTTCAGTGCATTTGCTTTCTTTTCCTGGGGCACCCTCAGTCTTGGCTATGCTGGGGGTCTAGCGCTCTTTTTGGTTCAGGAGGCAGAGAGGAATGGTGGGTGGGGTGGGTGGGTCATAACAAGGATTGGCAGCCCCCCTGGCTGCGGACACAGGCCTTTACACAAGGAGGGGCCCCACCAGGGAGGGAAGTCATGGCTTAGTCTCATGCACGTTTGTCCGTGAGTCCCACGGTCTCATGTCTGCATGCCCCAGGGTCTCAGAATGCCCCTCCTTCCCGATGCAAATTGCCTTGTCTCCGCGGGTAAGCGCCTCGACGGGTCAAGCGTTCAGTTGGGGCACTTAGAACCAGGCCCTGGGCCGACCAGCTGTGACTGCAGGAAATGAGCCATGGAGGCCCGGTTCTCCCACACGCTCCCAGCTGCCCAGCCCTAGCTCTCAATTTCACCTTTTCCTTTTCATGGGCCATCAGGGGAAGAAGCAAGGTGACGCCAACGTCTTTAGAAGCACTCGTGTTGCCGTAGCAATCAGGTGCCACAGCCACCTGATCTCCCAAACCCTTGCCTTCCTCCTGTACCTCATCCCATGCTACCACCGTGGTAACCGGAGCAGCCGTGGCACCGGTTCCCACCGCGGTGAGCTTGGCGCTGGGCCCCTTGAATCTGTGAGTGAACTGACCTCGGGACCCCATCTGGAGGGTCTGCGTCCTGGGGCCACTCCTAATATGGATGACCCTGTCATCAGGGTCTGATGAGGGGTTCTGGTGGAGGCACTACAAAGGTGTGGTCGGGTGCAGAGAAGCATGAGGACACACCCTGGAGGTGGGCGGGGGGCACTGCCCCTCCAGGCCAGTAGGAGGAAGACGGCAAGTGAGTGCTGGCGCCAGAGGCCGAGGGGCAGAGGGCCATCTAGAAAGGGCTCCCCGTGGGCCTGAGGTCTCTGACCCTGCAGGGAGGGGTCTGGGAGAGTGAACCCCAGCCTCGCCCTCCTCCTGTGCTCTGATTCCTTTCCGGGTTGTGCACTGGTGAAACCCAAGTGAAAGCCGGCTGCGCAGGCACCGGGGAGACCGCCCATCCAGCCCGCGCCCAGCAGAGCGGAGAAGGGGGCGGAGAGCTGGAAGGGGAGGGGCAGTGGGAGGGCAGGGAAGGAGGGAGAGGAGCTGGGCGGATGCCCTTGTCTCCCACTTGGGCAGTGGCTAACCAGAGCTCCGTCTATGGTGTGTGGGTGGAGTCTGGCCCCTGGCAAGGTGGCCCCTTCCTTGGGTGCCTGCTGGGTGTACACCCTCCCCCAGTACTGGGACAGGCTCTGGGTGTAGCCACCAGGGTCCACTTGCCCCTGCTAACTCAGCCCTCCACCTCGACGTTACCGCCTGCCCTGCCCTCCTGGGGTGCAGCCTGAACACCCCCACAGCAGGTCAGAAATCTCCCTGCAGCCTCCCAGTCGAGGGGCTCCAGGAGAAGGAGGTGCTGCTGGAGGAGCACCCAACCCTGACATTCCCAGCTCAGCAGCCCCGTGGCGAAGCCCAGCTCACCCTGCACTCCAAGCCCCGGCAATGCCTCTCCTCCTGGGGCCTCGGTGTCCGGCTTGTAGGCCTCTGGGTTGAGGCCGAGACACCACACGGGAGGGGAGAGAGGGAGCCCCTGTGGCCGTGAGTGCCAGCACTGCCCAACGCACCTCTCCTGCTGGCCCACCCCAGAGTTCCTGTCCCCCGCCCAGCCATTGTACACCCTGACAGATGCCATGTGGAGCAGCAGGAAACCCGGGACTAGCCTGGGTGGCCAGGCTTCTAGGGTCTGTGAGCCCAGAGGCTTGGAGATACACGCCCAGCCGTCAGCCCTGAGCCAAGAAGGCTTGGCCTGGTCAGTGTCCTGCTCTGGCCCCAAACAGAGACCTGGCAGCGGGGAGGAGGCGTCTGTGGGAGGGTGATGGCCCCATCTCAGCAGGGACCCACCCAGCCCACTATCCTGCCCAGGAGCTCTCCATGTCCTGGATGGCCAGCTGAGAGGCAGGACCAGTGTCACCACCCATGAGTCCCTGTGGGGACAGCTAACCTTCTGGAAGGGGACTCGGGGTCAGGTCTTAGAAACGCCTGTGCCTGCAAGTTCACCTCGAAGATATGAGCAGCCCAGGCCTGGAAGGGTGGGCACAGGCCACCTGCAGCTACAGTGTCTGTGGCAAGAGACACTGTGGCCACCCAAGTGTCCATCATCCCTCCGAACAGTATAATAGAGCAGGTCCAAGAAAGAGGGCAGCCCTGCTCTGATAAGGGGAAGTCTCCTGGGAGCCTGTCACCAGAGAGAAGCCCCTCATGCGCAGCCCCCACCCATCTGTCAGTGTTCCTGTGATGCTGAACACGTTTCAGCCAAGCTTCAAGACTAAGACCGACTAGGAAGAAAGGCCTGGTGATCTACTTCCAAATATCAGCCAGTGAAAACCCTATGAATCATGACAGTCTGATCCACATTGGGTCCTGGGGAGGGCACAGGTCCAGGCAGTGTTTGGTTCAGTCGAGTGAATCGGGGGCCGACTTGATGGCAGCTAACAAGGGAAAAAGGTGAAACCCAATGGGCTTATTTATGCACTAAAAAATCTAAAATGATTCCCACCACGCTATTCCGGTGTTGTGATGAGTTGGAATGGACTCAATGGCAATGGGTTTTTTCATTCAGGTGTCTGTTTAGTCACTCAGCAAACGCTGATGGAGCGCCTGCTGTGTCTGCAGACGATGCTTGTCCTCAGCCTCCACCTGCTCCCTCAGCTGTCCTCCAGACCAGCCTCCACGGATGCCTCCTCTCCTCTTTCTGGCATGTTGACCTATCGTTGTTCTAAATAACAGCTTTATTGAGCTTCAACTGATATATAATAAATGCACGTATTTAAAGTGTACAGTTTGCTAAGTTTTGCCATGTATAGAAAACCAAAAACCAAATCTGTTGCCGTCGAGTTGATTCCGACTCATAGCGACCCTATAGGACAGAGAAGAACTGCCCCATAGGGTTTCCAAGGAGCGGCTGGTGGATTTCAACTGCCAACCTTTTGGTTAGCAGCTGTACCTCTTAATCACTGCGCCGCCATATATACGCCCATAAAATCACAATTATCTCAATAGTGAACATAGCCATCACCCCCAGAAGATTCCTCACACCACTTTTAATCCCTCCTCTTGCCCCCTCCCACCTCCAATCCTACCTCATCCTCAGGCAACCGCTCACTGATCTGCTTCTTGTCACTGAAGATTAATTTGCGTTTTCTAGAATTTTCTATAAACAGCATCATAAGGTAGGTATGCTATGTTGACTGGCTTTGATGCAGCATAATTATTTTGATAACCATCAATGTTGTTGCGTGTATCAACAGTTCATTCATTTTTATTGTTGAGTAGTATTCCATTGTATGGATGTAGCACGACTGGTTTGTCTAGTCATTTGTAGATGGACTTCTGTTATTTCCAGTTCTGAGCTATTACAAATAAGCCTGCTATGAACATTTGTGTACAAGTCTTTGTAAGGACGTGTGATTACACCATTTTACACACCTGCCAACAATGTATGAAAATTCCATTTGCTACATATCTTCATCAACACTTGGTATGCTCAGTTCTTTTAATTTTGTTGTTGTTAGGTGCTGTCGAGTCAGCTCTGACTCATAGCAACCCTATGTACAACAGAACGAAACACTGCACGGTCCTGCGCCATCTTCACAATCGTTGTCATGCTTGAGCCCATCGTTGCAGCCACTGTGCCAATCCCCAATCCATCTTGTTAAGGGTCTTCCTCTTTCTCGCCAACCCTCTACTTTACCAAACATGATGGCTTTCTCCAGGGACTGATCCTTCCTGATAACATGTCCAAAGTATCTGAGACATATTCTCGCCACCCTTGCTTCTAAGGAGCATTCCAGCTGTACTTCTTCCAAGACAGATTTGTTCATTCTTCTGGCAGTCCATGGTGTATTCAATATTCTTCACCAGCACCACAATTCAAAGGTGTCAATTCTTCTTCGGTCTTCCTTATTCATTGTCCAGCTTTCACATGCATATGATGCGATTGAAAACACCATGGCTTGGGTCAGGCGCACCTTAGTCTTCAAGGTGACATCTTTGCTTTTCAACACTTTAAAGAGGTTTTTATGCAGCAGATTTTCCCAAAGCAATATGTCTTTTGATTTCTTGACTGCTGCTTCCATGGGTGTTGATTGTGGATCCAAGTAAAATGAAATCCTTGACAATTTCAATCTTTTCTCCATTTAT
>NW_004444047.1:6781549-6799650 GCF_000243295.1 Trichechus manatus latirostris | reverse complement strand
GTTGATTGTGGATCCAAGTAAAATGAAATCCTTGACAATTTCAATCTTTTCTCCATTTATCATAATGTTGCTTACTTGTCAACTTGTGAGGATTTTTGTTTTCTTTATGTTGAGGTGTAACCCACGCTGAAGGCTGTGGTCTTTGATCTTCATCAGTAGTGCTTCAAGTCCTCTTCACTTTCAGCAAGCAAGGTTGTGTCATCAGCATAATGCAGGTTGTTAATCAGTCTTCCTCCAATCCTGATGGCCCATTCTTCTTCATATAGTCCAGCTTCTTGGATTATCTGCTCAGCATACAGACTGAACAAGTATCGTGAAAGGCTGCAACCCTGACACACACATTTCCTGACTTTAAACCATGCAGTATCCCCTTGTTCTGTTGGAACAACTGCCTCTTGATCTACATACAGGTTTCTCATGAGCACAACTAAGTGTTCTGGAATTCCCATTCTTCCAGAGTTATCCATAATTTGTTATGATCCACACAGTTGAATGCCTTTGCATAGTCAATAGAACACAGGTAAACATCTTTCTGGTATTCTCTGCTTTCAGCCTTTCTTGTAGGCATATGGATATTATCCTATCACTGACAGCGTCATACTTCAGAATAGATCTTGAAATGTTCTTTTTGACTATGAATGCAACACATTCCTCTTCAAGTTGTCATTCCTGGCATAGTAGTTCATATGACTGTCTGATTCAAAATGGCAAATACCAGTCCATTTCAGCTCACTAATGCCTAGGATATAAATGTTTATGTGTTCCATTTCATTTTTGACGATTTCCAATTTTCCTAGATTCATACTTCGTACATCCCACTTCCTGATTATTAATGGATGTTTGCAGCTGTTTCTTCTCATTTTGAGTCATGCCGCATCAGCAAACGAAGGTCCTGAAAGCTTGAGTCCATCCACGTCATTAAGGTTGACTCTACTTTGAGGAGGCAGCTCTTCCCCAGCCATATTTTGAGTGCCTTCCTAACTGAGGGGCTCATCTTCTGGCACTATCTCAGACAATGTTCTGCTGCTATTCATGAGGCTTTCACTGGCTAATTCTTCTCAGAAGTAGATTGCCAGGTCCTTCTTTCTAGTCTATCTTAGTCTGGAAGCTCAGCTGAAACCTGTCTGCTGTGGGTGACCCTGCTGGTATTTGAATACCAGTGACATTGCTTCCAGCATCACAGCAACATGCAAGCCCCCACATTACGGCAAACTGACAGACACGTGGGGGTAATTTTAGACATTCTAATAGATATCTTAAGGAGCCCTGGTGGCACACTGGTTAAGTGCTCGGCTGCTAACTGAAAGGTCAGAGGTTCGAACCCACCAGCTGCTCTGCAGGAGAAGAGACCCAGTGATCTGCTCCCATAAAGGTTACAGCCTAGGAAACCCTATAGAGCAGTTCTACTCTATCATATAGGGTAGCTATGAGTCGGAATCAACTTGATGGCACACAGCAATAACAAAGGTGTGTAGTGATAACTTTGTGGTTTTAGTTTAATTTTATGTGCTTATTTACTATTAGTGCATGTAAAAATGGTGTGGAGGGGGTGTCTGACCTTCTCTAACTTAACAAGAGGGGAGGAGAGAGAATCACCATCAGCATCAGCCCAAGCGGATTCCTATGAGGTAGACGTCAGACATACCTGCACCCTCCAACCTTTTTACCAATTCTGACACCAGCCATCCCTCCCATGGCACGTTCTACTTCTCTCCTGGGTTCGATAATTAATTGCAATGGCCACACAGAACTCACAGATCATACTCACAGTTATGGGATTTATTAGGGAAGTAACACGTTACAATTCAGGATCAGGAACGACTCGGGATACAGTTATTCAATCAGGACAGCCTCTTTTTAGCCGTGCCCATAGGCAGGCTTATCTCTGGCCCTCGGCCTCTTGGCCTGGCCTCTGCCCTGCTTGGGCAAGTGTTACAGAGCTCTTTAGCTCTGCCAATAAGTGCCTAGGGGCACTCCATTCTGCCAGTAAGCCGAAGGCACTCAGCTTTCTTGCTTCCCCACTGTAATTGTCTTACTCTTTGGGCCGGGAAGCCCACTGTGCCTTCTTGCACCGGTCTCCTGGTTCTGCTGCTGTTTCTTTGCCACTTCTTTTCACCTTCTTGTGCCCTCTCCAGTGTTACAGCTCTCTCTCTCTTGATATTATGGGTCCAGGAGGTTCTCAGCACAGGGACCCCAGGTCTCTACTTCTTGGTGGTAGTGAGTTCCCCTCTCTGCGCTGGGATTGGCTCCCTTTAAACCTAGCGAGATGGCAAAACTGACCAATCCCCTTGTTAGGGTTCCACACACCTTATTTGCATGGTCCCACCGTCCCAAAAGGGTTCCATGCATTTTATTTACATTCTTAGCAGGCTGTCCAATCCCCCTTGGTGGGCCACAAACACCTTATTTGCATAGCCCCACCCAATCATTTTTGTGGGAGTCACAAGACCATGCATGGCTAGGAGGGCCATATTAAGTAATTCACTGCACCACAGTACAGCCATTTTTTTTAATTGAAATTTTTAATTGAGTTTTGAGAGTTCTTCATATATTCTGGATACAAGTCCTTTGTTACACATGTGGTTTCTATATATTTTCTTCTAGTTTATAGCTTGTCTTTTCATTCTCTTAACAGTGTCTTATTCAGAACACTGGTCTAATTTTGAAGAAACCAATTTATTAACTTTTTTTCTTTTATGGATTATGCTGGTGGTGTCATATCTAAGAAATATTTGCCTAACCCAGAGGCACTAAGATTTCCATCTATGTTTTCACTGAGAAGTTTTGTAGTTTTAGGCTTCACATTTAGGTCTTTAATCCATTTTGAGTTAATTTTTGTATACAGTGTGTCTTAGTTATCTAGCGCTGCTATAACAGAAATACCACAAGTGGATGACTTTAACAAACAGAAATTTATTTTCTCACAGTCTAGGAGGGAGAAAGTCCAAATTCAGAGTGCCAGCTCCTGGGGAAGGTTTTCTCTCTCTGTTGGTTCTGGGAGAAGTTCCTTGCCATCAATCTTCTCTTGGTCTAGGAGCTTCTCAGTGCAGGGACTCTGGGTCCAAAGACACGCTCCGCTCCTGGTGCTTCTTGCTTAGTAGTAATGATGTCCCTATCTCTCTGCTGGTTTCTCTCTCCTTTTATCTCTTGTAAGATAAAAGGTGATGCAGGCCACACCCCAGGGAAGCTCCCCTTACATTGAATCAGGCTGAGTACGGGTGTTGCATCTCACCCTAATCTTTTTTAACATAACCTAATCTTGCCTCATTAATCACAGGCAGAGATTAGGATTTACAACATAGGAAAATTACATCAGATCACAAAATGGCAGACAACCACACAATACTGGGAATCACGGCCTAGCCAAATTTACACATAATTTTTGGTGAACACAATTCAATCCATGACACAGTGCAAAGTATGGATTTAAATTAAGGTTTTTTTGCATATGGGCATCCAACTGTTCTAGCACCATATGTTAAAAAGTCTATTTTTTCTTCACTGAATTGCCTTTGTACCTTTGTTAAAAATCACTTGATATATGTGTGGGTCTATTTCTGGACTCTCTAGTCTGTTCCACTGATCTACTGATCTATCTATCCTGACATCAATGCCATGATGTCTTGATTACTGTAGCTTTATAGTAAGTCCTGAAGTCAGTTAGTGTGAGTCCTCCAGCTTTGTTCTTCAAAGTTGTCTTGGCTATTCTAGGCTCTTTGCATTTCCATACGAATTTTAGAATCAGTTTTTCAATCTCTACAAAAAATGTCTGCTGGAATTTTGATTGGGATTGCATTGAGTCTACAGATCAACTTGGGGAGAATTGATATCTTAACAATTTTGAGTAGTCCAACTATGAACATGTTATGTCTCTCCATTTATTTAGTTCTTCTTTAATTTATCTCACTCAGCAAAGTTTTGCAGTTTTAAGCATATAGATATTGCACATCTTTTGTTAGACTTATTCCTAAGTATTTATTATTTTTGATGCTATTCTAAATGATACTTTTAAAAATTTCAGGTTCTGATTCTTCATTGCTAGTAGAGAGCAATACAATTGGTGTTTATATATTGATCTTGTATCTTGCAACCTTGTTAAACTCACTTATTAATTCTAGAGGCTTTTTTTGTAGATTCCATAGAATTTTCTTCATGGATGATCATGGTCATTTGTGAATAAAGACCGTTTTATGTCTTTCTTTCCAGTCTGCTTTATTGTGCTAGTTAGAACTTCTAGTTCAATGTTGAAGAGAAGTGGAGAGAGTGAACATGATTGCACAGTTCTTGATTTTAGGGAAATCACTAGACTGTCACAATTAAGTGTGATGTTAGCTGTAATTTTTTTCGCAGATGCTCTTTATCAGGTTCAATAGATCTTTTTTATTCTTAGTTTGCTGAGAGTATTTTTTTTTTTTAAATCAGGAATGGATATTGGATTTTGTCAAATGATTTTTTTTCTGCATCTACTGAGATAACTATATGTTTTTTCTGTCTGTTAACATGGCACATCACATTGATTGATTTTCAGATGTTAAAACAACTTTGCATTCCTGAGATAAACCCAACTATTCATGCTGTGTTATCCTTTTTTTTTATATTACTGGATTTCATTTACTAAAATTTAAACTACTTTGCATCTATGTTCATGACTGGACAAGAAATTGAAGTTGTCAATGATTTAATTCTACTTGGATCAACAATAAATGACAAGAAAACAGCAGTCAAGAAATCAAATGATGTACTGCATTGGGCAAATCTGCTGCAAAAGACCTCCTTAAAGTTTTAAAAAGCAAAAATGTCACTTTGATGAGTAAGGTATGTCCGATCCAAGCCAAGGTCTTTTCAATCACCTCATATGTATGTGAAAGTTGGATAGTGAAAAAGGAAAGTAGAAGAAAAATCGATGCATTCGAACTATGGTATGGGCAAAAAATGTTGAATATACTGTGGACTGCCAAAAGAATGAACAGACCAGTCTTAGAAGAAATACAACCAGAATGTTCCTTAGAAGAGAGGATGGCAAGACTTCAGCACACTTACTTTGGACACATCATCAGGAAAGTCCAATTGCTAGAAAAGGACATCATGTTTAGTAAAGTAGAGGGCCAAATGAGGGAAACCTTTAGTAAGATGAACTGACCCAATAGCTGCAACAATGAACTCAAAAACACCAACGGTCATAAAAATGGTGAAGGGCCCGGCAATGTTTCATTCTGTTACATGTAAGGTTGCTAGAGTTGGAACAGACTTAATGGCAACCAACAACACCACCAGCACCATGTTCATGATGGACATTATTCTGTAGGTTTCTTTTTCTTATAATGTCTGGCTTTGGTAGCAGAGTAATATTAGCCTCATAAAATAGTTGAGAAGTACTCCTCTGCTTTACTTTTCTGGTAGTATTTGTGTAGACTTGGTATTATTTCTTCCTTAAATGTTTGGTAAAATTCCCCAGTGAAGCCACCTGGGCCTGGTGTTTTGTTTGTGGGAAGGTTTTTAACTAAAATTTCAAATTATTTAATAGATATATGGCTATCTGATAATAATACTAGGAAGAAGGAACCAGCGGTCTACTTCTGAAAAGAATTAGCTAGTGAAAACCTTATGAATAGCAGCAGAACATTGTCTGAGATAGTGCCAGAAGATGAGCCCCTCAGGTTGGAAGGCACTCAAAAGAATACTGGGAATAGCTGCCTCATCAAAGTAGAGTCGACCTTAATGACGTGGATGCAGTCAAGCTTTTGGGACCTTCATTTGCTGATACGGTACGACTCAAAATGAGAAGAAACAGCTGCACACATCCATTAATAATCGGAACTTGGAATGTATGAAGTATGAAGCTAGGAGAATTGGAAATCATCGAAAGTGAAATGGAACACATAAACGTCAATATCCTAGGCATTTGTGAGCTGAAATGGACTGGTATCAGCCATTTTGAATCAGACAGCCATACGGTCTACTATGCCGGGAATGACAAAATGAAGAGGAATGGCATTGCATTCATTGTCAAAAAGAACATTTCAAGATCTATCCTGAAGTACAGCACTATCAGTGATAGGATAATATCCATACACCTACAAGGAAGACCAGTTAATACAACTACTATTCAAATTTACGTACCAACCACTAAGGCCAAAGATGAAGAAACTGAAGATTTTTACCAACTTCTGAAGTCTGAAATTGACTGAATATGCAATCAAGATACATTGATAATTACTGGAGATTGGAATGCGAAAGTTGGAAACAAAGAAGAAGGATCACTAGTTGGAAAATATGGCCTTGGTGATAGAAACGATGCTGGAAATCGCATAACAGAATTTTGCAAGACCAATGACTTCTTCATCGTAAATTCCTTTTTTCACCAACATAAACAGCGACTATACACGTGGACCTTGCCAGATGGAATATACAGAAATCAAATCAACTACATCTGTGGAAAGAGACAATGGAAAAGCTTGATACCATCAGTCAGAACAAGGCCAGTGGCTGACTGCAGAACAGACTATCAATTGCTCATATGCAAGTTCAAGCTGAAACTGAAGAAAATTAGAACAATTCCACGAGAGCCAAAGTACAACCTTAAGTATATCTCACCTGAATTTAGAGACCATCTCAAGAATAGATTTGAGAGGTTGAACACTAATGGCCAAAACCAGACGAGCTGTGGAATGACATCAAGGGGATCATACATGAAGAAAGCAAGAGGTCATTAAAAAGACAGGAAAGAAAAGACCAAAGTGGATGTCAGAAGAAACTCTGAAACTTGTTCTTGAATGTTGAGTAGCTACAGCAAATGGAAGAAATGATGAAGTAAAAGAGCCGAACAGAAGATTTCAAAGGGCGGCTCAAGAAGACAAAGTAAAGTATTATAATGACATGTGCAAAGACCTGGAGACAGAAAACCAAAAGGGAAGAACAAGCTCAGCACTTCTCAAGCTGAAAGAACTGAAGAAAAAATTCAAGCCTTGAGTTGCAATGTTGAAGAATTCTGCGGGGAAAGTATTAAACGACACAAGAAGCATCAAAAGAAGATGGAAAGAATACACAGTCACTATACCAAAAAGAATTGGTCGACATTCAACCATTTCAGGTGGTAGCATATGATTAGGAACTGATGGTACTGAAGGAAGACGTCCAAGCTGCACTGAAGGCATTGGTGAAAAACTAGGCTCCTGAAACTGACTGCATCAGGATTGGAGGAAGATTCACTAACAAACTGCGTTATGCAGATGACACAACCTTGCTTGCTGAAAGTGAAGAGGACTTGAAGCACTTACCGAGGAAGATCAAAGACCACAGTCTCCAGTATGGATTATACCTCAACATAAAGAAAACAAAAATCCTCACAACCAATAAGCAACACCATGATAAATGGAGAAAAGATTGAAGTTGTCAAGGATTTCATTTTACTTGGATCCCCAATCAACACCCATGGAAGCAGCAGTCAAGAAATCAAAAGACACATTGCTTTGGGCAAATCTGCTGCAAAAAAACCTCTTTGAAGTGTTGAAAAGCAAAGATGTCACCTTGAAGACTAAGGGGCGCCTGACCCAAGCCATGATGTTTTCAGTCGCCTCATATGCATGCAAAAGCTGGACAACGAATAAGGAAGACCGAAGAATTGACGCCTTTGAATTGTGGTGGTGGTGAAGAATATTTAATATACCATGGACTGCCAGAAGAACAAACAAGTCTGTCTTGGAAGAAGTACAACCAGAATGTTGTTAGAAGCAAGGCTGATGAGACTACGTCTCATGTACTTTGGAGGGACCGGTCCCTGGAGAAGGACATCATGCTTGCTAAAGTAGACAGTCAGCAAAAAAGAGGAAGCCCCTCAACGAGATGGACTGACACAGTGGCTGCAACAATGGGCTCAAGCATAATGGAGATTGTGAGCAAAGCACAGGACCATGCAGTGTTTTGTTCTGTTGTACATGGTGTTACTATGAGTTGGAACTGACTCAACAGCACCTAACAACAATAACGTGGCTATTCAGGTTATGTTATCTATTGCTTCCTGAGTGGTAGTTGTTTTCTGTCAATAAATTTGTCTATTTCATCTAAGTTATCACATTCATCAGAATAAAGCTATCAATAATATTTCTTCTTATTATTTTAATGCCTAGAATCTGTAGTAACATCATCTCTCATTCTTGATATTGGTAATTTGTGCCTTCTTTTTGTCCCCCTATGTCCATCTATAAGAGATTTATTAATTTTATTGATCTTCTTAAAGGACAAGCTTTTTGTTTCATTTTCTCTATTGTTTTTCTGTTTTCTATTTCATGGATTTCCACCATGATCTTTATTATTTCTGTTCTTCTGCTTACTCTGGGTTGCATTTGCTTTTATTTTTCTAGAGGAAAGCTGAAGTGATTCATTTGCAACTGCTCTTATTTTCTAATGTAGGCATTTAGTGCTATAAATTTCTAAGTACTCCTTTAACTGCATCCCACAGTTTTTCATTTTCATTCACTTCAAAACAGTTTTAAAGTTTCCTGTTGGTTTCTTCTTCAATACATGAGAAATTAAGATGTAGGTGGAGTGTTCTTTAAGTATCCATTAGATCAAGCTGTTTGATAGCATTGTTCAAGTCTTCTTTATTCCTACTGATTTTCTGCCCACTTTATTGAGATAAAAGTGTTGAAATGTGAGCATAATTGTGGATTTCAGCTCTACCAGGCTTTGCTTTATGAATTTTTAAGATATATTGTTAGGTGCGTGCATATTTAAGGTTATTATGCCCTCCTGATGATTTTACCACTTTGTCATTATGAAATGATCCTATTTATCCTTGGTAATATTCTTTGCTCTAAAATCTACTGTGTCTGGTATTAATATAGCCACTCCAGCTTTATTTTGATTAGTGTTAGCATGGTACATCTTTTTCCATCATCTTATAACCTATCTGTGTCTTTGTATTTAAATGTGTATCTTGTAGGCAACATATAGTTGGGTCTTGCTTTTTTTAAATTATCCAATCTGACACTCTCTGCCTTTTAATTGGGATGTTTAGACTATTTACATTTAATGTGATTATTGATGTGGTTTGGTGTAAATCTAACATCTTGCTATTTGTCTTCTATTTGTCCCATCTGCTCTTTTTTTCTTTCTCTCCTCTTTTGTTTTTTTTTCTTTTAATAACATTTTGCCTTCTTTGTTGTCTTATTAGCTCCAATTCTTTGATACATCATTTTAGTGGTCGCTTTAGGAATTACACAATAGATTTTTAACTTGTCACTGTCCACCTTCAAGTGATATTATACCCTTCATATGTAGTAAAATAACCTTACAACACTATACTTCCATTTCTTCCTTTGTGCTATTGTCATCATACATTTTGCTTTTACATGGGTTATAAACCTCACAATACATTGTCATTTTTGCTTTAAACAGTTGATTATATTTTAAAGACATTGAAATAATAAGAAAAACATTTTTTTATATTCTTTATAAAAACATTCTTTATAGGTACTTAAGTAGTTAGCATTTCTGGTGCGCTTCCTTTGTATAGATCCAGCTTTCCATCTGGTATCATCTTTCTTCTGCTTGAAGGGTGGCCATTAACATTTCTTTTGGTGCAGATCTGTTGGTGATTAATTCTTTCAGCTTTTTATGTCTGAAGAAGTATTTTACTTTCCTTTCTGGAAGTTTTTTTTTTTTTGAGTAAAGAATCCTAGGATGACAAATTTTCTTTTTTCGGTATTTTAAAGATGTTTCTCCACGTCTCACTTGCATCATTTTCAACATCCTTAACTTTGTCCCCCTGTACAAAATGTGTCTTTTTCTCTCTGGCTGCTTTTAAGCTATTTTCTTTATAACTGGTCTCCAGCACTTTAATAATGATGTGCCTTGGTGTAGTTTTCTTCATGTTTCTTGTGCTTGATGTTTGCTTGAGCTTTTGGGAAGTGTGGGTTTATATTTTGGATCAAATATGGAAACATTTGGGCTGTTTTTTCTTTTCCCACCCTATCGCCTTTCCTTCTGGAAATTACACTTGTATTTCACCACTTGAAGTTGTCCCATAGTTCACTGATTGAATGTTCTTATTTCTCAGTGTTTCTCCATGATGTATTTGGACAGTTTCTATTATTGTCTTCAAGTTCACCAACCTTTTCTTTTGCAGTATCTCATTGTCCACTAATCCCAGCTAATGTATTCTTTATCTTAGACATCGTAATTTTCACCTCTAGAAGTTCAGTTTGAGGCCTTTCGATATCTTCCATGTCTCTAGTCTTCCAAATTTCTTGTCAGAGATGAGTAAACACTTCCGGTGCTGCATCCATTTGTTGAAACATCTCAATTGGTATTCTGGCAATTCCTGGAGCCTTGTTTTTCACCAGTGCCTTCAGTGCAGCTTGGACTTCTTCCTTCAGTACCATCGGTTCTTGATCATATGCTACCTCCTGAAATGGTTGAACGTCAGCCAGTTATTTTTGGTACAGTGACTCTGTATTCCTTCCATCTTCTTTTGATGCTTCCTGCGTTGTTTAATATTTTCCCTGTAGAATCCTTCGGTATTGCAACTTGAGGCTTGAATTTTTTCTTCAGTTCTTTCAGCTTGAGAAATGCTGAGCATGTTCTTCTCTTTTGGTTTTATATCTCCAGGTCTTTGCACATTTCATTATAATACTTTGCTCCAGTAATTGACTGAATACCAACTGCGATGTTTCAACAAACATCTCAATGCCAAGAAATCTGGAAGACAGCTACCTGGCCAACCGACTGGAAGAGATCCATATTTGTGCCGATTCCAAAGAAAGGTGATCTAACAGACTGTGAAAATTATCAAACAATATCATTAATGTCACACACAAGTAAAATTTTGCTGAAGATCATTCAAAAGTGGTTGCAGCTGTATATTGACAGGGTACTGCCAGAAACTCAAGCTGGATTCAGAAGATGACATGGAATGAAGGGTATCATTGCTGATGCCAGGTGGATCCTGGATGAAAGCGGAGAATACCAGAAGGATGTTTATCTGTGTTTTATTGACTATGCAAAGGCCTCAACTGTGTGGATCATAACAAATTATGGATAACATTGCAAAGAATGGGAATTCCAGAATACTTAATTGTGCTCATGAGAAATTGGTACATAGACCAAGAGGCAGTTGTTCAAACAGAACAAGGGAACACTGCATGGTTTAAAGTCAGGAAAAGTGTACATCAATGTTGTATCCTTTTACTATACTTATTCAATCTGTATGCTGAGCAAATAATCTGAGAAGCTGGACTATATGAAGAAGAGTACGGCATCAGGATTGGAGGAAGACTCATTAACAACCTGTGATATGCAGATGGCACAAGCTTGCTTGCTGAAAGTGAAGAGACTTGAAACACTTGCTGATTAAGATCAAAGACCACAGTCTTCAGTAGGAATACACCTCAACATAAAGAAGACAAAAATCCTCACAAGTGGACCAATAAGCAACATCATGATAAATGGAGAGAAGAGTGAAATTGTCAAGGATTTCATTTTATTTGGATCCACAATCAACACCCATGGAAGCAGCAGTCAAGAAAGCAAACGATCCACTGCATCAGGCAAATCTGCTACAAAAGATCTCTTTAAAGTGTTAAAAAGCAAAGAAGTCACTTTAAGGACTAAGGTGCGCCCTACCCAAGCCTTGGTGTTTTCAATCACCTCGTATGCATGTGGAAGCTGGACAGTGAATATGGAAGACTGAAGAAGAGTGGATCCTTTGAATTAGTGTGGGCAAAGAATATTGAATATACCATGGACTGCCAGAAGAACGAACAAATCTGTCTTAGAAGAAGTACAGCCAGAATGCTACTTAGAAGCAAGGATGGCAAGACTTTGTCTCACATACTTCGGAATTTTATTAGGAGGGACCAGTCCCTGGAAAAGGACATCATGCTTAGTAGACAATCAGTGAAAAAGAGGAAGACCCTCAATTAGATGGATTGTCACAGTGGCTTCAACAACGGACTCAAGCATAACAGAAATTGTGAGGATGGCGCAGGACCAGGCAGTGTTTCGTTCTGTTGTACATAGGGTCACTATGAGTCAGAACTGACTTGATGGCACCTAACAACAAGTGTGTGTATGGAGCCCTGGTGGCACAGTGGTTAAGAGCTTGGCTGCTAACCAAAAGGTTGGCAGTTCCAATCTACCAGCCACTCCTTGGAAACCCTATGGGGCAGTTCTACTCTGTCCTATAGAGTTGCTGTGAGTCAGAATAGACTTGACGTCAACGGATAAGTGTGTGTAGATCCCCAGTGGCGCAGTGGTCAACCAAAAGTCCAGCAGTTCAAATCCACCAGCCGCTCAGCAGGGAAAAGATGTGGCAGTCTGCTTCCAAAAGGATTTACAGCTTTGAAAACCCTACGAGGAAGTTCTCCTCTGTCCTACAGGGTCACTGTGAGTTGGAATTACCTCAATGGCAATGGGTTTTTGTTTTTGTTTAAAGTATGTATATGTGTAATGTCCTTGCCAGTAAGCAACATCATGATAAATGGAGAAGACTGAAGTTGTCAAGGATTTCATTTTACTTGGATCCACAAGCAACACTCATGGAAGCAGCAGTCAAGAAATCAAAAGACGCACTGCATTGGGCAAATGTGCTACAAAAGACCTCTTTAAAGTGTTGAATATACTGCCTCGATGGCACCTAACAACAATTTCCTTGCCTACTAATTCAATCATCTCTGTGATTTCTGGATCAGGTTTGATTGCTTTTTTCTCCTCCGTATGTCTTACATCCTTCGGACATGTTATCAGGAGGGACCAGTCCCTGGAGGACATCATGCTTGGTGAGGTAGAGGGTCAGTGAAAAAGAGGAAGACCCTCAACAAGATGGATTGACACCGTGGCTCCAACAATGGGCTCAAGCATAGCAACAATTGTGAGGATAGAGCAGGATTGGGCAGTATTTCGTTCTGTTGTACCTTAGGGTCGCTATGGGTCGGAACTGACTCAGGAGCACCTAACAAAAACAACAACATGGGTTATAATTTCTTGCCTCTTTGCCTGTAATCAATATAATTTTTGACTGGATGCCAGGCATTGTGAATTTTACCTTGTTGAGTACTAGATATTTTTGTATTCCTATACATATTTTTGCACTTGTTTCTGGGTTGTGGTTAAATTACTTGGAAACTGTGTGACCCTTTCAGGTGTTTTTTATTTTTATTTTTTATTGTTGTGCTTTAAGTGAAAGTTTACAATTCAAGTTAGTCTCTCATACAAAAATCTACACATACATGGTTATGTGACCCTACTTGCTCTCCTTCTACTATGACAGCACACTCCTCCTTTCCACTCCTGATTTCCTGTGTCCATTCAACCAGCTCCTGACCCTCTCTGCCTTCTCATCTTGCCTCTGGACAGGAGCTGCCCATTTAGTCTCATGTATCTACTTGAGCTAGGAAGCACACTCTTCACAAGTATCATTTTATGTTCCATAGTCCAGACTAATCTTTGTCTGAAGAGTTGGCCTTGGGAATGGCTTTAGTTTCGGGCTAACAGAGAGTCTGGGGGCCATGTCAAACCATTAAGTCTGGTCTTTTTACTAGAATTTGAGTTCTGCACCCTACTTCTCTCATGCTCTGTCAAGGACTCTCTGCTGTGTTCCCTGTCAGGCCGGTCATTGTGGTAGCCGGGCACCATCTAGTTCTTCGAGTCTGAGGCCCTTTGAGGTGTTTTTAAGCTCTGGTAGGCAGGACTAGACATACCTGTTGTCTAAGGTTGATTTTTCTCCACTACAGAAGCAAGATGCTTCTTTCTACTTGAACCAGTGCCCCTTGAATTATGAGGCTCTCCCCTCTGGCTGTTGGACATAAGCACTGTTCCCAGCTCTGTGTGAGCTCTGAGCCTTTCGGATGGTGCTTTCCCAGCCTTGCATAGTGTCTTCACACTCTTGCGCCAATCTGTACTCGGCTGAAGCCTCAAGAAAGACCTTCTGCAGATCTCTGGGGTTCTCTCTGTGCAGCTCTCTTCCCTCTGGTACCCTGTCCTGTGAACTCCAGCTGCTTTGTCCTCCCTGGACCCCTACCTCCGTCTCCTCAACTCAGGGAGACTGTCCAGCTCTGCCTGGGTCCCCCCTCCCTGCACAGTGGCCTGGAAACCCTCTCCAGGCAGTGAGCTGGGGCAGTTGTAGGGCTCAGCTCACTAGTTTCCTGTCTCCCAAGGATCACTGCCCTTTGTTGCCGGAGGTCTAGGGTATTGAGTGCGGTTCTTTCATCTCTGCTTTTTGTTGTTGTCAGATGAGGGTGTGTAAATCTGGTTCCTATTACTTGATCTTGAGCGGAAGACGTCTGTACATCAGTCTGCTTCAGTTCCCTGCCAAGTACTTTCCCCCGTCTGTCACTTTTCTTGGCAGTCCCTACACCTGTTAACAACACCACCTGTAACCAAGAAGCCATCACTCTGAGGGTGGGGCCGTGTCTACCTCACTGGTCCCCACATCTCTAGCTTCTGGGACAGAGCCTGGCCCGGAGCAAGGGCTCAGCATGAAACTGCTGAATGATGAACATACGAGGAACAAATTAACGCTTATTGGTGCTTACCTGTGCCCGGCAGGTGGGAGGCAGAAATTCATTCATGTAATCCCCGTGACAATCCTGTGGGGTAGGATTGCAGATGGGGGGGCGAAGACCAGAGAGATTGGCTAACTTGCCCTCAATTTCAGTTTAGAAGCGGCAGGGTTTGAATCCTGGCATCCTGGTTCCGTATTCTGAGCCAATTGCCATGAAAGCGCAGTGGGAGCCCAAGAGGGGGCGCCCGTGCCTGGTTCCAGGGGTGGGCGAGGGGCTGGGAGGGAGGGCTTCTCCGAGCAAGCGGCCTCAGCTAGGTGCTCAGGCCAGCTTGGCACTGCTTGGAAAGCGCCACATCCTGCGAGGTCGGACGTGGCCGGGCGTGACCAGGGGCGTGGCCGGGGCGTGGCCGGGGCGGGCCGGGCCCCGGCGCCCTGGGGAGCCGCTACGCCCCGCGCGGCCGCCAGGGGGCAGAGCGTCCCAGCACAGGGCGGCCGGGGGCGGGGCACGCGGACCCCGGCGACGCCCCCGCCGCAGTCCTTCCGCCTCCTCTGCTAAGACCCGCGGGGCCGCCGGAGTCTGGGGTTCTAGCGGCGGAAGGCTCTCGGTGCCCACAGGAGACGGCTCTGGGGGACCCCGGGACTCGGGATGCGGCCGCGCGGGGAGGGTGGCGGTGGAGCAGGATGCGCTGTCCCCCGTCATTTCCTCACACACCTACCTGACAGCCTAACACACCTGGGACGGCCCCACGGACCCGCCCACTTCCCCCTCACCCACCTGCCATTTCGGCCACACCTCACCCACCTGGGACCGCCTCACCTGTCCGTGACCCTTTTCCCACTGCCCACCTCGTACCTCCCTCCACACCCCGCCCTTGACCGCCTCACAGTCGGCCCACTTCCTGTTCTGACCTCCCCTTTCAGAGCTACTTTATCACACACCTGCCCTTGACAGGCGCACACACCTGTTGGACCTCTTCACGCTTCAGTGGTGTCTCCTCACAAACCTGTCTGTGAAGGCTGGGGCTGCCTTCGCACTAGCGCGTGACCTCTTCACCCACCTGCCCACTTTGTCTTGGAGCACCTGTCTGTGACCTCCAGCGCCAGGGCTGCTGTCTGCCAGCCCAGGCCGTCCTCAGGTGGGCCCTGAGACCGCCTCTCCTGGCTGATTCCAAGACAGAGCCTCCGCCTTGACCGGCTTCCTTCCCACCTGCTAGGCCTGGCCCTGTGTGCTCCTGGCCAGTCTGCATGTGCTGGGCAGGGCTACTGAGGTCTCTGGCCTTTGGCTCAGGGCACAGACCCGGCACACTGGGCCAGCAGGGGCCGGACTGACAGGGACTGGGTTCCCCTCCACCATCCACTGGCTCAGAGACAGGATTTGGGGTCAAGGCAGCTGGGCTGGGACCCTGCCTTTGAACTACCCGTTACCTTGAGAGGGCAGCTTGGGCCTTGATGGGCCCCCACCCCTGAGAGCTGACATCCTCTGAGCCAGCTCTCCTCTGCCCTAAGGGCACTGTCTCACAAGGTCTCTAATTTCAGTCATCCCAGGAAGGCTTCCTGGAAGAGGTGGCTTCTGAACAGAGGCCTGAGATGACTGATTGTTCCAGGCAGGGTTCCTGGGGAACAGCATGGGCTAAGAAAGTCCCAGACAAGATGGAGGGCATCCGTATGGGGGTGGGAGGCTGGTAATTTGGGAGATGGGCAGACCCAGGGCATCCAAGGCCTCAAAGGCATCTCAGGGAAAGGCAACTTTCAATGCGGTCAGTGAGATACAGGCATAATATGTTGACCGCACTATCTAATTTTAATCTGGATTTCTAGACTAACAGCTATGTTTTTGAGAAAAACATGTTTTTCGTCGGTGCTCAAAAACAGCATGTGAAACCATATGCCCAGAGGGGTCTTGATTACGTGACTATCTGCACCCCTCAAAACACATACTCAGGAAAGTGCTGTCTGGGTGCTGTTGCCAACAAGGTATTTTTGCAAGATAGGCAAAATACATGTAAGCATCTGTAATCATGAAGCATCATCTTGTGGGAAACTATCTGTAATCACTAACTACAACTGTTACTAATCAGTAACCCATCAGAGTGTGATTATTACAATATTCGCTGGTTTTCCTGTAAGGCTTGGTTCCTCTTTTTACCCCATAAGAATACTTGTATAATAAACTGCCCCAGACTATCCGGTTCCATTTTCAATGGGTTATGTAGTTTCCCAATTGCAATTGTTTTAAACCCTTAACAAACCTCTGTGTTGTAACTTGAAACAGACTTCAAGTTTTTCTCTACAACAAAGGTCATCGGTTTTATGTTGACGGCACTGGGGAGCCACAGCAAGATCAGGGTTGTGTTTCGAAATGATCTCACTTCCAGTGGAGAAGCGCCAGTGGAGGGGAAGCCAGGAGGCTGGCCCAGTCGTTCAGGGAGAAAGGATGGCAGGCGGGGGTGGGGAGATGAGAGAGACCCTGATCAGTGGAGGTGGGGGAGGCATGGGAGCCAGTGTGTGCAGGTTGCTGAGTAGGGGAGGAACAGGCAGTGAGCAACTGAGCTCTGCAGCTACATGAGTCCTGGATCACTCCAGGTGCTGGCTGGGAAATCCTGGGTAAGCTTCGTGCTTTCTCTGTGCCTGCATTTCTTCTCTGTTCCACTGGGACAGAGACAACACCTGCCTGGTGGTGAGGATTAAAGCAGGTGCCATAAATCCTGGTTTCTATTATCATTATGAATGTCTTTATTATTACCATCGCTAGCGTGTATGAGGCCGGGGAAGCCTCCCGGTGTGTATGTGTGTGTGTGGGGGGGGGTCACATACGTGGGCCCAGCCTCTTTGTACCCCTGTCACTTGAGACCTGTCCTTCTCCTCCCCGCCTTGTCCCCCGTCTCCCGGTCCGGAGCCGCTAGAAGCTAGGGCAGGGTCCTGAATCTTTCCTCTACTTGCAACAGATCTCGGGGGCAGACCTCCCGGCGGGGAGGCGCCCCGCAGCGGTCCAGTTGGCCCCCTCCTGGGCGACCGGGAAGATGGCCCAGACTGGGGGCGGGGGCTGGCCGGAGGTCATGCGGCCCTGCGCCTGACCAGAGCAGGCTCTAGGAGCCTGCGAGAGGGTGGCCTGAGAATTGGGCCTGAGCCCCGGGGCCGCACCCGCTCACCCCAGGTCCGGGACGCGATAGGCGCAGGTGTGGGGTGGGCGCCGCGGCACCTGACTGGGCTAGGTGCCCTGCGCGAGAATACCTTGGTGTCCAGCCCGGCCAAGGTCGGGGGACGAGATCCCAAGGTCCGCCTGGTTGAGGGGGGGAGGTCTGGGGGTCGGGGGCGCGCCCCGGGGAGCCGTCCCGCTCATCGCCCCTGCGGGTGCCGCCCCGCGCCGCTAGGGTTAAGGCTCCCGAGCCCAGCGGGGCGGGGGCGGGGCGCACGTCCGGATTGGAGGAAAGTTTTGTAGTGGGGCGGGGAGAAGGGCGGGCCGGGCCGCGAGGATTGGCAGAAAGTTGTCCGGGGCGGGGCGGCGGCGGCTCGGCGCTCGCTCCGGGAGAGTTGACAAAGCCCCGCAGGGAAAGACGCCTCGCGGCGCGGCCCCGGGCTCCCTCCGCGCGTCACCGCCCCC
>NW_004444047.1:6769405-6781039 GCF_000243295.1 Trichechus manatus latirostris | reverse complement strand
TGTCCGCTAATGGCGCAGGCGATTATCTGCGGGGCCGCTCGGTGTTGTGTGGCCCGCGGGCAGGGCCCGGGTTACAAGCGCCAGGAATCCAGACGGTGTTTGGAGAGGGGGGCGGGGGAGGCCAGTAATTAGTGTAAACCCTTTGTCTGCCTTTGATACCCGCAGCTTCGCCCCGCCGCGGCTTCCTCCGCCTGGAGCGCGGGCGGGGAGGGGGCGTGGGGGGCGGCCCCGGTCCCCACAGCCCGGGACGGGGGAGGGGCGGCCCTGGAGCCCCAGGCCGGGAGGGGTGGTTTTCCCCGCCCCCCCGGCGCCCAGTGACCCCCCTCCCGGGTCCCCCCAGGTCGGGAGAGGCCGAGATGACGCCGAGCCCCACGTTGCTGCTGCTGCTGCCGCCGCTGCTGCTGGGGGCCCTCCCGCTGGCCGCAGCCGCCCGAGGTGAGTCCTGGCGCCGGGCCCGGTCGCCCGGCCTCCGCCAGCGCCGCCCCTTCCCGCCCGGCCCTGAACCCTGCCACAGTGCCCGCCTGGCAGCGCGTGCCCGCGTCCCGCGCCACGCCCCGGCCTGCGACGAGCCCCGTGCTCACCCGCGGGATACCCTCAGCTCACCCGTGGGGGCCCCATGCTGCCCAGCCAGGTGTCTCTAGCTCGCTTCTGGGCCCCCACGGTCACCCCAGGGGTGCCTCCGCTTACACCAGGGGTACCCCTATGCACACCATTTAGGTATCCCCATGCACACCCCAGAGGTACTCCCACTAACGATGTGGTATCCCCGGCTCACCCGAAGGGTCCCCCAGCTCACTTGAGGCCCCCACCCTCATCCTAGGCACTCTTGGCCTTGCTCCTGCTGGCTCCCGCCCCCAGGCTGCGCTCCTGTCTTGTTTAACGTATAGACCTGCCTGCAGAGGACCTGGTGCAGTGAGGGTAGCTGGTCAACCTGTGGATTTTCTGAACAGTGGGCTGCTTGTGGCCAGAATAGGCCCCAGGAGGCCCCTGGGAACCTTCAGAGACCCCTTGGTGACCAGGGCGGAGTGTGGAAGGCATTGGGGACGCCCTTGGTGGCCAGGACTCATCCTGACCCATACATCCTTCCCACCCTCCCAGCATCTCTCTGTGCCCTTCGCCTGCCCGCCAGCCCATCCGCAGGCAGGCAGGGTAGGGGCTGGGGTCACGTGAGTCCCCAGTGCATCTGGGTGATTGCCAGGGCTGGCCTGGTGGTGGGGGGAGCAGGGAGTTGTCTCAAAGCAGACCCCCACAGACCACGGACTTCCAGGCCACACACTGCATGTGCCCCTCGTGACCTGTGTCACACCATGGTCTGTGCATGCCCTTACACATCTGACGCCCAGGTGGGCATCCCTGGGATGCCTCTGGGCGGACCCCTGCCCCCCGGACCCGGCCTTTGAGGGGCATCCCCTGCGCAATGGTGATGCGAGGCCAGGACGCCCTGCCCGCCATGTTTGAGGAGCTGGAGGGCACAGGGCTGGCTCCCCAGTGGCTAGGCGGGACCTGCGCCCAGGCCAGCCCTTTGGGCGTACTGACCACTCAGGATCATCCCTGCACTGTCCACCAGTCCGCTGAGCTTCCGCACCCCCTCCCCCCGCCTGGCGGGCACACTTAGCCGACCAGGCCTTATATGGCCACATTCGAGTGTTGGGTGGCGGGCGGCAGCCCAGGTGGGCCTTATGCCATGGTACCCCCCCCACCCTCTGGGGACTGGCTGACTGGCTCGAGGGTGGGGGTGGCCCAGGCGAGGCTGGTCCTGGCGGCTGTTCTGAAGGCCGCAGTGTCCTGGCCGCAGCGGGCATTCAGGCCTTGCTGGGCGAGGCCCTGGTGGCCAGCGGCCCCAGACTTTGATTCCTCTTTTATCTGCTTTGATTCCCCCATCCCTGCACCTGCCTGTCCTCTGGTCACTCAGCTGGGGAGGCTCTGGAGGCCACTGTCCTGCCCTGGCCATTGGCTAGAGCCCCAGTCGGTGGGGGCTGTGGGTGGCAGATGGCAGTGGGTGGGCAGGGCCTTCATCGGGTGCTGAGGGGCCTCACATGGGCCACCCCCTCTGTCCTTGTCTACCCCCCGGCTGTGGCCTTGGGGCTGTGCTCTGTATCCTGCCTCGAGCCCTGCGTGGCGAAGGCCCTGGCAGCCCTGGGGAGCTGAGCGAACAGCCTTCCAAGGACCTCTGTGGTTTGGGGGTGGAGGTGGGGAGGCGGAAGCAACGTTTTTCGTGAACGGTGCTGACTTTCTTCCCTCCAGGCCCAGCCTAGACTTGGGCACAGCCAATCCAAGTGCGTTACTCCCTCACGGGTGAGTGGAACGAGTTTGGACCGTCCTTGGGGCTGACAACCAGCGAGTAGAAGGTTCTGGTTGTTTTTTATGAGAGTCGTTTTCTCCTGGTGTCACAACTTCTGGAAACGGCACATCTCTAAACTCGGATCCCATTAAAAAAAAAAAAAAAGTTCCCCTTTCTCCAAAGTTGCACAATCTTGGTGGATTTGTTTGAAACTGGGTTTTTTTTTTTCCCCAATTTGAAAAAAGATAAGATTTGATTTTCTCCATTCTGTTGTCTCTCTCAACGGTGGGAGCTTGAGAGATTTAGAATGAAATACCTGTCACAAATAATTTCAACAGGGTTGTCTTGGAGGTTTTCCAAGAGGGGCCATGTTTGAGCTTTTCCCAGGATGGCCTACTGACTCCATCTCTGAGCACCCGGCCCAGGAGGTCATGGCCCTGTCCACAGAGCTGGCTGGTGTGCTCCGGGGGCCGAGCCCTGAGCCAGGTGGGCTGGGTGCGCTGGCTGGTGTCCCTCCCCTCTGGCCTGACATCAGAGGGCTCTGGGTAACCTGGAGCGATGACATTGCCTTAGACCCACCGGGACCCACTGGTGCTGAATGCTACCCCTTCCCTGTGTTGGGAAGACTCTGAGGCTGAATGCGACCCAGCGGGAGGGCCTTGGTGGCCTCTGGCACTGGGGTCCTCCCCGCTCCTCTCCCCAGGCCCCTGTAGGCAGTGTCTGGTGAGCGGGGTTTGTGCAGAGCCTGGCTACCGTGGACGTGGCGGGAGCTAGGCCTAGCTGTGTGCTTGGGGGGGGGTGCCCAGGAGGTGGGCATGTGGGCCAGCCGCCCCATTTATGCTTCAGGGGCCCCACTTCTGGAAGGGAAAATAAATCACTGTTCCCTTGTGGGGAGGAGGGAACCACGAACAAAGTCGCCTTTGGCTGGGTCTGGAAACGCCGCCGACCGCAGCTCTCCTTTATCCATTGTGCGGCTGGATCAGTGAGGGCTCCGGCAGCCGCTCTCAAAGTCCCCTTTCAGCGTCGTTGCTCTGATCAGGGGAAATGTTGGTTTTTCCCCCGCCTGGCCTCCAGCCTCGGCCTTGCCCAGGCCCTGGCTCAGGTGCCGGGTCGGTGCTGGGAGGAGGTGGCCGTGCCCTGCAGGCGGAAGCCTACGCGGCCTCGATTGTTCCACTCTGCACTTCATCCAGGGATGCCGGTCCTGGCGTTGTCCAGGTGACAGCCCCATGGACAGGGTCAGCACACAGAGGGTCAGGTGGGCCCAGGCCACAGTCCCCAGACCCCTGGGGCATCCTTCCAGTGCTGCCCCCCAGCTCTGCCCACCACCCGCTGCTACCTGCAGGCGTGATCACCAGTTAGTCCTGGGCAAGCCTTGGTGCCCAGGCTGGGGCATGGCTGCCCTCAGGGCCATCCTGGGCTGCTCCAAGGTGGGGCTCCAAGGTCCAGGGAGGTTGGGGGGGACAGCAGTGGCCTGGGAAGAGGCAGGGGCTCATGGGGGCAGGCTGGGAAGGAGGAGAGGGCAGGCATCCAGGTGGCGGGACTGGTACAGGCAGTACAGGCAGGGCTGGGCAGCTCCCCTCGGCCAGGGTGGACATCAGGGACTGCAGATGCCTTGGTGTGGCTGTAACAGGCCATGAGGGGGGACGTTCTAGGCTGGCTGGAGGCGAGGACAGGGTGGTGGGGTGCAGCAGGGAGGGACTAGACAGGGCAGCCTTGCCCTATCCCGGGGGAGTCCCGCCCCCTACTGAACAGTCTTGGGGCCGAGCTGTCTCACACCCTATGCCTCAGCTGAGTGGCTGGGGACCAGGGCCTGGGGGCTGGCAGGCCAGCGGGATGCTCACAGCCTCTGGCTGCACCCACAAGCCAGCCCCCCTTGTGGGGGGTTCCAGGCAACCCCATCCCTGGGCGTCGGAGGCAGCTGTGGTGGGGAGGGTGCCCGCCAGCCTCGGGGCTGTTGAAATCAGAGGGCTCTCATCTTGGCAGGAAACACAATCGCTTTTCCTCCTGCCTGGCCAGTCTATTTCGTGAAAGATTTACACAAGCTGTGTGTCCTGTCAAGTGGCTGAGGAGTGAATAATGGGGCCGGCGCGGCGGCGGCTGCAGGGAAGAGGGTGGGAGGGGGGCCGGCCACCCCTGTCCTGGGGCACGGCCCAGGCCTGCTGGGGCCCTGTGACCCCTCAAGACTCCTGAGCCCCTGAGCCCCAGGACAGTGGGTAGCCCCGCAAAGACTTCCGGTGACTTGTCAGGGCCACGCCGCATCAAGGCTGTGCTCCCTGCAGCCCGCCTGCCGGGGCTCCGGGGGTGACGGTGTGGCTCCGTCTCTGAGCCTATCAAGGACACGCTGCTGCAGGCACTGCTGTGTGCCCGCGGGCTGGGTGGCCACCCCCTGGGCCTCCTAGGAGTCTGGGGCCCTAGCCTGTGAATCTCCCTGCCCAGTTGCTTGAAGGGGTGGCAGTGTGGACAGTGGGCGCTTACAAGGGGCCATGGGAAGGCTGGGGCTTTGGGCAGCAATAGAGAGAGGCCTTGAAGGCCAAGGCAAGGGTTTGGGCCCAGGGACGGGTTATATGAGGTGGGTGGGGTGAGGGGTCCGGCATGGAGTGCAGTGGACCTGGTGCGATCTGGCCAGAGCATGGGAGAGAGCAGGTGTGAGGGACCGCTCATTGTCCAGCGGGCTCCCTGGGGCCTGGACGCTGCGCTGTACCCTCTGAAGAAAGGCCCCCATTGGTGGTTTATGTGTGGCACCCCCAGCCAGTGGCTTCCCTGCCCTCCCACCACCCACCTCACTTCTCTCTGTGTCCCTGTGTGTGCCCCAAGGGAGGGTAAGGAGGAGAAGCCCTCAGGAGCAGGGGCTGCAGAAAATGCTCCCCAGAGGAGGCTACAGACCTGGAGGGGTCGGGCAGGTGTCCCCAGGGCCAACCCAGCAGCCTGCAGCTGACTTGCTGGTGTCTGCTGCTGGGCAGCGGGGTGGATGGGACACTGCAGCTAGCTTGCTGTGGCACAGCTTCCCTTTGTAGCCCCTGGAAAGGCCCGGTTTCTCGGGCAACCACCTGTCCTGCGGGTCCTACCAGTTCCACTGCTGATCCCGTGGGTCCAGGCCTGGGGCCGCTGGGCAGGCAAGCGGGCAGGTGGGCAGCTGGTGACCCGGAGCCTGTGTGAGTGAGTCTTCCTGCCTGAGGGTCTTGGGGCCGGGCAGGGACTGGTCCTGACACCTGATGGCAGCTGGGCCCTGGGGGGCGGTCACCTGTGCCCCTTCTCCTGCGGGAAGTCTGTGCTGACACCCCCCCAGGCCTCGATTTCTTCTTGGGGGTCCTGGGGCCACTGTTTGGAGAGACGGTCTTTGTGGGGGAGGGAGATTACTTGGCGTTTTCCACCTTGCCCCCTGGTGGGTGCCCAGCTATGGGCCTGGCCCCACCACTTAGCACGTGGGCGTGTGCCTGGATGCTTTTTCTTCCTCTGCAAATAGGGTTCGGGGCAGCGCCGCAGGGAGTAGTGCTACCACCACAGGGAGACTTAGCACCTGGCAGGCTGGTAACCTTTGAGGCGAACACCTGGGCCACCTTGTCCGCTTTGGTGTCTGGCCCATTTGCTTTGCTCTCTCAGCCTCCTTCCAGAGAGCACCCTATCTGCCTGCTTGGTGCTGGGTGCCCTGGCAGGCCCCGCCCACCTGCCTCCCCTCCTCCTGCCCTTCAGCCAAGGCCCACCACACTGTCCTTTTGAGCCCCCATCCCCAGGCCCTTTAACTCTCCAGGAGGGGGTAGGGCCCAGCAGGTTCGGGGGCTCCTGGCCTGCTGCCCCACCCCGATGGCCCTGTGGCCAGGCCTCAGGCTGTTCACCGCCCGCCTGCCCACCACCCGGCCAGAGAAGCCCTTCCAGGCTGGAAATTCCTCGGGCTGTGCAGGCCTCGCTGGGGATGGACTGGCTCTGATGAGCTGACCAGGTGGCTCCCGTGCACGCGGGGCCCTGACTTCTGCCTGCAGCCGTGGTCAGCACTGGAGCCCAGGTAGGCCAAGGCTGCTTCCTGGGTGCCCCTTCCCAGCAGTGGCTGCAGGGGCGTCCGCCTCTCCGGCTGGGGTACCCCGATGGTGTGGGCATGGTGGGCCTGGAGGAGGGGTCAGGGCCAGGTGTGGGCTGCTGTGGGGCAGTGTCCGACTTCACTTCGCCCACATTCAGAGCCCCGGGTGGCTCCATGGCGCACAGACTGGCCCTGGGGGGCGGTTCCTCACCCTCGTCTTGTCTTCAGCCAGGGCCCTTGACCCTGGCTTTGCCGCCACACCAGGCCACATGGAGGGCCTCTCATCAAGACCCAAAACCTTCCCTGACGTCTGTCCCCCTGGGTCAGGAGCTCAGTCAGTGTTCTGGGCAGGGGCCCTGCATGGTGGTGCTGGGAGGAGGAGGGAGGGGGGCTGGCCTCGGCTTGTCACCTGAGTGGGCAGGGCTGTGCTGGGGAAATGTAGTAGGCCTTTCTGACCACGTCCTGGGACCTGGCCTTTGTCCCTACCTGCCCCATGGGCACACTGGTGCACCGTGTGTGTGCATGCACGCTTGCCTGTGTGTGTGCGTGTGTGAGTGCACATATGTGTGCCCTGGCCTTGGGGTTGCCATGCAGCCTGACAAGAGGACTATGTTCTGGGGGAACTCTTGTTGTCCCTGGCTCAGCCACCCCCAACCCTTCATGCCATGCCCCAAGACCCCTCCCCTGCTAGTAGGCCCTGGAGGGTGGGATGGAGGCTAGCCAGCGCTGGGCCACCGCCTCCCCCATGCCTGGTCGTGGCTGGCCCACCACCCTTGCCCTTCATTCAGGAAACGCTTATTGCCCGCGTACTGTATGCCAGGCAGTGCTCCAGGACCCGGATCTGCCAGCTGGGGGGTGGGCTGCAGGTGGAACAGAACTGCAGGTGGAGGGCGACGCCTGGGCCAACAGCTTCAGACGTAGGCTGGGGCAGGCCTCTCCCAGATCATTGGCGCCACCCTGAGGGAGGTGGGGAAGGGGCACAGGCAGTGCAAAGGCCCAGCGGCAGGACTGCGTGGACGGCGGTGGCCTGGGGAGGACCCTTGAGCTGGGTACTGAGCTTCGGGCAGTGCCTGGAGGCCTGTGAGAACTCAGGGGGTGGGGGCACTGGGAGGGCTGCAGCTGGGGGGCTGGAGTCAGGAGGGCCTGCTAGGAGAGGTCTGTCCCCATGCCCCCCAGCTGCTTGTTTGTCACCCCCCCCCCCACTGCAAAGGTCCCCTGCCCCACTGCTGCTTCCCTGGGCAGGAGGGCCACCTGCTTGTACTACAAGTGTTGTCTTTCACAAAACCAGCCTCTGAGGAAACAGTGCTTTGGGCTGGCGGGCGTTGGGGCATGAGGGTGTCAGCAAGCTTCGTGTGGCTCCCTGTGTGCCCAGAGGTGGGTTGTGTTCCAGTGAGGGCCAGGAGGTGCGTGTGTGGGCGTGGGTCCGGGTCAGTGCGGCAGCGGCTTTGTGTGGATGCCGGCGGGGGTGGGGAGGGGACCTGCTGGAGCCTGAGCTTGTCCAGGAGGCACCGGGCGGCACTGGGCCTTCTGTGGCCCTCCAGGCTGCTATGCTCCACTCCCGTGCCCTCACTGCTCCAAGTAGTCCCCCTCCCTGTACCCCCATTCCTGGCTGTGTTTTCACAGCTGGGCCAGTGGGGTGGGGGAAGGGGAGGGGGTCTGCACCCACCCTGTCCGCCATCTTGAGGCTCTGCTCCTCCCCTCAGTTGTCCTCCCCACCACCTGTCAGAGGTGTTAGACCCACCCCAGCCTCTGTTGCCCCTGTGTTGCCATCTGTGTCCTGCCTGGGTGGTAGACTTGAGTGTGTGCAGGATCAGGGGCTTACTGGAGGAGGGGGCCGAGGAGGCGGAGGTCTGGTGGAGGGACCCCAGAAGCTCTGCCATTGGCCCTGTAGACCCCGCCCACAGCTGTCTTCCCCATTGGACTCTTCCCCCCAGGCCGGAGTGGGGGACCTGCTCTCCCCTCCCCCCACTGCAGGCAGTCAGCTCTTGCCTCAGTTTCTCTGCTGGCTCAGTGGGTTGGTGGCCCCTTCCAGGTGGAACAATGGGGGCTTGTGTTTCCCAGGCTAAATATAGCACTGTGGCGGCTGAAGTGATGGCCAAAATTCCTAGGAAGTCTGGGCTTGGGGGTGCTGGGCCTCCCGCTAGGTGGGACTGGCCTGGGAGCTCCGGGGTCCTGGCCCTGTGGTGGCGTCCAGTGGACTTGCACCAGTCCCCGCTACAGCTCGGGCCCTGGTGGGGGCGGGGCCGGCCCTGGGGGAGGGGGCGGGCTGTCTGCTTTAGGACGAGGCCGACTCCAGCCGGGGCCTCTGGCTGCTGTCACTGGCCTGTCCTCTGGCCGTGCGCAGCCCTGGGGGCACAGCTTCCGGCAGTGTCTGGTGGTCCTTGGCTCTGTCTCTCGTTTCTTGGTGACCCGGCTGGCGTCCCCACCTCTGTATCTGTTCCTGGTCTCCTGCCGGGGTCCTGCCTCGCAGTAGATGACCACCATGCCTCCTCATACCCCCCTGCTGTGACCCCCTCCCTCTGCTTGGTGGGGGGGTGTTGGACCAGCCCCACCCTGCCCTGCCCTTGGGGAGCCCTCCCAAGCCTGGGGCTGGGGACGCTGCCCTGGGCCTGGGCACTGGCCTCTCCCCTGAGCTTTCTGTACAGGTGTGTGTGTGCATGTGGCTGTGCCAGGTGTCTTCCCAGGAGGCCCGCGGCCCGGGGCAGCGTGTGGGGAGCCAGAGGGGCCAGGTCTCCACTCCCTGCCCTGGCCCTGGGGCGGGGCCTTCAGTGATTCCTCTTTGTCCCGAAGCCGGGAGGCCCAGCCCAAGAGGACAGGCTCGGTGAATGGTGGAATTTCAGGCAGTGACAGGTGGTGGACTGGGTTTGCCTGGGAATGGGGCCCGGCCCTGGGAGGGCTGGGGAGGGGGTGTTCCACGAGGCCCCTGGGCGCTGGGCGGCCAGTGTGAGTCCGTGGCTGCAATGAGAGCTGGCTGGGTGCGGGGCCCTCCCCATACCTCCAGCCACCCCCCACCCGAAGCCCCGTGCAGACAGACTGCCCAGGGCCCTCTCCCCCCAGCCCCCCTCCCCCCCGTGCAGACAGACTGCCCAGGGCCCTCTCCCCCCAGCCCCCCACCCCCCATGCAGACAGACTGCCTAGGGCCCTCCCTGGAGGAGACCCTTCCCTCACCTTTGCTCCCCCACCCCCTCCTAGGGCCCCTTCATTTGGGACAGACGGGGAGGCTACTGGGGACCTCAGTGGGTGGGGGACAGAGGCAGCCTCACTGCCTGGACTGTCCAGGAGCCACATGGTCAGGTGGGAGGACCCAATTGGAGGCAGAGATGTGGGTGCAGAGAAGAGGGGTCCCCAGAACACTGTGGGGATCGGGCTTCATATCAGCAGGCGTGGGAGATCCCTGGTCCTGCCCTTCCCACGGCTCCTGCTCACCGAGGATCTTGTGTCCCCTAGCCCCCACCCCACCCCCAGCGGGGCTGGGTTGACGCCTGCTGGAATCACAACCCAGAGACCCGGAGACTCAGGACCCTACATGGGAGCCCCAGAGAACCCCCAAACCTGGGACCTCACCTCCCCCACTCCTCCATCCAGTGGGGGCTGGCTGTCCACCGCCCCCAGGACACAGGCAAGGTGGGGTACCTGGGAGGGGGTTTCCAGTGGTTTAGCGCTCTGGGAGGTACCTTCTGTCCCAGCCACCCGTCCCCAGTCGCAGGGACAACGAACAAAAAAGCTGCTACTTCACGTTCTGCAGAAATCCGCAGAAGTGCTGTGGCCAAGGCCTGGCAGGCCGGGTAATGTAGCCAGCTGGTGACTGCATGTTGAAGAAATACCGGCTGGTTATTAAAAGCACTTGCTGTGCCGTCAGGCCCTGTCGCGATAGCATCTCCTCCTGCCTGCTGTCGCCTGGCATTTCTGCACGCTCGGCTGTCCCAGGGACCCCCTACCTTCTGGGAGCCCCCAGGAGCCAGGTCCAGCCGAGCCCTGGAGAAGGCGGCTGGGGCTGCCCGAGGCCGCCTCCCCTTACTCAGGAGAGTGGGTGACCACGTGGGAACAGCATCCCCTCGTGGTGACGCTGTGGGGTGGAGAGATCGGGAGCGGGCGCTGCCACAGCGGATGGGGAGGCTCTCCCCACCCAGGGACCCCGGCAGGGGCTGGAGGTCTGGAAATGGTCAAAGCTCTGCCTTCCCCCCTCGCGCCCCCTCCGTTCTGACAGCTGTGGACACCCCAGCTGGACCTCGCTGGCTCTGTGTTCTGATTCTCGCCCTCCTAAGCAGCCTCCCGTCCCAGGGTTGGCTAGGTGGGAGTAGGCTCCCTTCTGCTGGGGAGGGCTACTATGGCCTCAGCCCCAGCCCGGGACCCAGGCTGTGGAGTGCTGGGGTAGGTGGGCTGCCTGTCCAGACAATGACATGGACCTCCTCACAGCTGCCCCTTGTGTCTGAGGGTCCTGCAGCCCCTACCCTCCTTATGGCTATCCCTTGTCCCTGAGAGTCTGTCTTAGTCATCTAGTGCTGCTCTAACAGAAATACCACAAGTGGTTGGATTTAGCAAAGAGAAGTTTATTTTCTCACTGTCCGGTAGGCTACAAGTCCAAATTCAGGGCATCAGCTCCAGGGGAAGGCTTTCTCCATGGGCTCTGGAGGAAGGTCCATGTCATCAATCTTTCCTTGGCCTGGGAGCATCTCAGCGCAGGAACCTCAGGTCCAAAGGACACGCTGTGCTCCCGGCACTGCCTCCTTGGTGGTGTGAGGTTCCAACGTGTCTCTGCTTGCTTCTCTCTTTTATATCTCAAAAGAGATTGCATTAAGACACTAATCTTGTCAACCTCATCAGTATAACCTCATCACGGTGATAGAATTTATAACACATAAGGAGATCACATATAATCTCATCACAGTGATAGAGTTTACAACACAAAAGGAAATCATATCAGATTACATCATCTTACAATACTGGGAATCATGACCCAGTCAACCTGACAGACATTTTTTGGGGACACAATTCAATCCATGACAGGGTCCTACAGCTCCCAGGCACCGTTGACCTCTGACCTCAGGGTATGTGACTCCTTAGGAAATTGCCCCATTTTTCTTGATATGTGGTTGTAAAGGATGCATTAAGTCAGGGGTGTGTTATGACCCGTTGGGGACCATGCTCTTATTTTCCTTCTCAAAAGAGCCTGCCTCCAGGTTTGTGGGGCCATCCCAGGACTTGGGAATCCATTAGTGTAGTAAATAGTCCCTTGTCCAGAAGGACTGCAGGGTGTGAACGTGGGGCCTGGCACAGAGTGGGCGCTCGGCGAACGTGGGGCCTGGCACAGAGTGTGCGCTCGGCGAACGTGGGGCCTGGC
>NW_004444047.1:6760748-6769001 GCF_000243295.1 Trichechus manatus latirostris | reverse complement strand
GCGCTCGGCGAACGTGGGGCCTGGCGCAGAGTGGGCGCTCGGCGAACGTGGGGCCTGGCGCAGAGTGGGCGCTCGGCGAACGTGGGGCCTGGCGCGCAGTGGGCGCCTGATGAACGTGGAGCCTGGCACAGAGTGGGCGCTCGGCGAACGTGGGGCCTGGCGCGCGGTGGGCGCCTGATGAACGTGGAGCCTGGCACAGAGTGGGCGCTCGGCGAACGTGGGGCCTGGCGCGCGGTGGGCGCCTGATGAACGTGGGGCCTGGCGCGCGGTGGGCGCCTGATGAACGTGGGGCCTGGCGCGCTGTGGGCGCCTGATGAACGTGGGGCCTGGCGCGCAGTGGGTGCTTGGTGAATGTGTTGGTGCACAGCGGGCGGTCAGTGAACATGGGCCTGGTGCGCAGTGGGTGCTGGGTGAACGTGAGCCTGGTGTGCAGTGGGTGCTCGATAAATGTGGGCCTGGTACCCCTTGGGTACACAGCTAATGTGGGGTTGGTGCCCGGCGTAGGGATAAACACTAGCGTCTCTGCTCTGGGAAGAGGGGTCTGCCTTCATCGTCCGCTGTACATACAGGTTCTGTGCTGGAGACCAGGCAGGGACAGTCACCCCCTCTGTGGCTCCCACCACCTGCCCTGAGTTGTGGGTCCGCTGATACCTCGTGTACACTGTCTGATGCCCTCCTGGAAGGAGTGGAGCTGTGCCCCTCCGCATCCTGTCCCTGACTGAGCTCTCTACCTCCCGCCCCGCAGGCCCCCCGAGGATGGCAGACAAGGTGGTGTCACGACATGTGGCCCGGCTGGGCCGCACGGTGCGGCTGCAGTGCCCGGTGGAGGGAGACCCGCCGCCGCTGACCATGTGGACCAAAGATGGCCGCACAATCCACAGCGGCTGGAGCCGCTTCCGTGTCCTGCCGCAGGGGCTGAAGGTGAAGGAGGTGGAGCGAGAGGATGCGGGCACGTACGTGTGCAAGGCCACCAACGGCTTCGGCAGCCTCAGTGTCAACTACACACTCATTGTCATGGGTCAGTGTGACCACCCAGCTGGCTTGGGGCCCTTGGCCAGGTCAGAGGTTGTGGGTGGTGCTGGAGCTGACCAGGGGTGGGGTGTCTCAGGTAGGTGGGCATGGGGGCAGTGGCCTGGGGGCTGAGGCTTGGGTATCAGCTGCACCTGGGCAGTGGGACTTCAGGATCCGCTCACCTGGAGCAGGGCGGGCCTCGGCCCCACCCTGAGTCAACACGCCCTTCCGCAGAGCTGGTACGCCTTCCTGTGTCACTCCCCCGCCCCCGCACCCGCTTAGCCTTAGCTCTGCCCACCTGGGCCAGGGCAAGAGCTACCGCCCCCCACCCCACCCACTCAGCCTCAGCTCAGCCCACCAGGGACCAGGGCAAGAACTAGCCCCTCCCCCGCCCTCCTCTGGCCCCTCCCTCTCCTCAGTCTCCAGCTTGGTGGCCCCTCTACTCGCACCACCTCCCCCAGAGGTGCCTGCTGACCCCGGGATCCAGAGCCGGCCTGGGGGCAGCTGGAGTAGGTACGGGAGGTACCGGGGTGGTGGTCCGGCTGAGAGCCAGCCAGGCAGGCGGGGCCAGGCGGGGCGGCTTTGGCAGGGTGCGCCTCGGCGGCGGCTGGGACTTTGAGGCTCAGGTTTCGGAGTTCAGAGGGGCCGCCAGGCAGCGAATGGCCTTTCTGTTCTCCTCTGCCCCCGGAGCCTGGGCGCTGTACCGGACAGGTGTCACCAGGGACACGCCTGTCCTGCACTGATACCAGGGCTTTGTGCCCCTGCCTCCCCCCAGGCAGGCTGCTGTGTGTGGGGCCCCCAGGGAGGACCTTCCTCGAGCCACCCAGAGGTGGCCGCGCTGGGCCCATTTCGTAGAGACCCTGCCCAGCCCCACCCTAATCCCCCGAGCCAGGGGTGGGGACTGTGACAGCCTGGACTTGGACCTGGTTCCTCAGCACACCGGCCCCCCCGAGCACCGCCTGTGGTGGGCCTCCGCAGGCCTTTCCTGGGTTGTGGAATGGGAAGACCGTGGCTGAGGGGCTGCCCTCCACGGGCCTTTCAAAGGGGAAGATGACCGGGCGGCATTCGAACCATGTTAATTCACCACAGCCTCGGGCCCTTGATGTGGGCTAGGGTTACCGCAGCTGCCGGCCAGGCCCGGCCCCCTCCTGTCCCAGGCCCTGCAGACCCCCTGGAGCCGGGCTGGGAGGGGTGGGCCCACCCGCCTGTCCCCGCCTGTCCCTCCCCGAGCCTGTGGGGGTCACCTGCATCTGGGGAGAGGGCTGGACGGATGGCTCGTCCCCAGCCGTCTCTGGGATTCTGAGATGTGGGTGTGCCCTCGCGGCTTCCGGCTGGGCTCCTAGGGCTTCCCCAGCTGGGAGCAAGCCCGGGGCGGAGTGGGGCTGGGGTCTGCGAGGGGCTCCTAGGCCTCAGCTCTGCCGCTCATGGGGCTCCCCACTCATGCACCCCTCCCCGGTGGGTCTTCCCCTCTCTGCAGATGACAGCAGTGCAGGGAAGGAGGGCCCAGCGCCCGACAGCTCTGCCAGGGGCCAGGAGGACCCATCCAGCAAGCAGTGGGGTGAGCGGCACTGTCCATGCTCGGGACCGGGGGCGGGGGCAGTGAGCCCCGGGACGCCTCTCGGGCCTCTCCCCTCTGATCTCAATGCCTGACCCCCAGCAGCACGGCCCCGCTTCACTCAGCCCTCCAAGATGCGGCGCCGGGTGATCGCACGGCCCGTGGGCAGTTCCGTGCGGCTCAAGTGCGTGGCCAGTGGGCACCCAAGGCCAGACATCACGTGGATGAAGGACGACCAGGCCTTGACACGTGCAGAGGCCAGCGAGAGCAAGAAGAAGAAGTGGACGCTGAGCCTCAAGAACCTGCGGCCGGAGGACAGCGGCAAGTACACGTGCCGCGTGTCGAACCGGGCAGGTGCCATCAACGCCACCTACAAGGTGGACGTGATCCGTGAGTGCCATGGATGGGCGGGCGGGTACCACCAACGCCACCTATAAGGTGGGCGTGATCCGTGAGTGCTGTGGGCGGGTGGGCAGTTACCACCAACCTCACCTATAAGGTGGGCACGATCTGTGAGTGCTGTGGGCGGGTGGGCAGTTACCACCAACCTCACCTATAAGGTGGGCACGATCTGTGAGTGCTGTGGGCGGGTGGGCAGTTACCACCAACCTCACCTATAAGGTGGGCACGATCTGTGAGTGCTGTGGGCGGGTGGGCAGTTACCACCAACCACACCTATAAGGTGGGCACGATCTGTGAGTGCTGTGGGCGGGTGGCAGGTGGCACCAGTGCCACCTACAAGGTGGACATGATCTGTGTCATGCCCCCAGTACCAGTGCTGCGGGTGGGTAGGGCCTGGGGAGGGACTTCCACATGCTGCCCACATGCTGCCGTCCCTCTGCAGAGCGGACGCGCTCCAAGCCCGTGCTCACCGGCACGCACCCCGTGAACACGACAGTGGACTTTGGCGGCACGACCTCCTTCCAGTGCAAGGTGCGCAGTGACGTGAAGCCGGTGATCCAGTGGCTGAAGCGGGTAGAGTACGGTGCTGAGGGCCGCTACAACTCCACCATCGACGTGGGCGGCCAGAAATTCGTGGTGCTGCCCACAGGCGAGGTGTGGTCGCGACCTGACGGCTCCTACCTCAACAAGCTGCTCATCGCCCGCGCCCGCCAGGACGACGCCGGCATGTACATCTGCCTGGGCGCCAACACCATGGGCTATAGCTTCCGCAGCGCCTTCCTCACCGTGCTGCCAGGTGGGCCTTCCTGTCCCCCATGGGTGGGGGCTGCTTCCTCCCTGGGCCACGTGTGAGGAGATACCCCCGGCCTGGGCAGCACACAACCCTAGGGCCCTTCTGCACAGACCACACCATGGGCTGGACTCATGTGGATGGACACCCTTGGCCCTCATGTGACATGTCCCCCCATGCTTTCCTCTGTCCCTCCTGCAGACCCAAAGCCGCCGGGGCCACCTATGGCACCCTCGTCCTCGACCACTAGCCTGCCATGGCCCGTGGTCATCGGCATCCCGGCCGGCGCCGTCTTCATCCTGGGCACTGTGCTCCTGTGGCTCTGCCAAACCAAGAAGAAGCCGTGTACGCCCGCGCCCGCCCCGCCTGTGCCTGCGCATCGCCTGCCCGGGACAGCCCGCGACCGCGGAGGGGACAAGGACCTGCCTGCAGTGACGGCCCTGTGTGAAGATCATGGGCCCCCTGCAGCCCCCCAGCACCTGCTGGGCCCTGGCTCAGCCGCCGGCCCCAAGCTCTACCCCACACTTTACACGGACGTGCACACACACACGCACACACACTCGCACTCACACGCGGAGGGCAAAGTCCACCAGCACATCCATTACCAGTGCTAGGGCCGGTGGCGGCAGGTTCCATGGGGTAGCGGCCCCACCCAGCCCTCTGTGTGCCAGGGGGTGGGTGTGCGGGGGCCACGGGCAGACAGACAGGTGTGGAGGGACAGAGACACAGCGAGAGGGACCCACAGGCAAGGAGATGCCGGGTAGCACCCTAGGGTACCCCCCATAAGGCGTGTACACACCTGGTCACATGTTAGGACCCACACACCTGGACATACACACACACACACACACACACACACACACACACAGCAAGCATCTTCATGGAAGGCTAGGTTTTGTGACTTTGCAGTGCAGATGCAGTGATGGGCTACTTGATGAAGGAATCTCCCCACCCCTGGTCCCCAGGAGGCCGCAGTCACCCCCTAGCCTGGCAGGGGATCTGAGAAGCACCCTGGCTTTGCAAACCAAAAACCCTCCCAGCCCCTGCCCCGATGCCAACCCTCCTGCGTACCTGCCCAGCCTCAGCAGGCAGCTGGCTATTTTTGCCACCACCTGTCCTGGGTGTCCAGGAGTCCAGCAGGACCCTGGGCCAGGGGGGCAGTTGTAGTAGCCCCAGGCCCTGCCCTTGAGAGCCTGGAGCCCGGGCTGGGGGTGACTCCCCCACCCCTGCCAGCCTCCCACTGCCAGAGAGAAGGAGCCCCTTTGCTATTTATATTTAAAAAATGAAGATAATAATATTAATAATAATGAAAGGAGGGACTGCTGTAGGGATGGTGGGTGGCAGGGACCTGGGTCCCAAGAGCCTGTCTCTGCGGCTCAGTGTCCGCACCCCTTCGGGACTGGGCACGCACCATCCCACTGCCCAGGGCGGACCCAATCCTCTGTAATTTTATCTAGAGTTTAAGCTGAAGTCGCGTATATTTAATTTATTTTGTTAAACAAGAAAGAGTGCATCCTTTTCTTTGAAGCTGGTCTTTCTGCCGAGGATGCGGCCGTGCCTACGTGTGTCTGCGTGCATGTGTGCCCGTATATATGTGTGTGCCCACATTTGGTGTATGTGTCTGTGTGCCATATATGTGGACATACATGTGTGCATGTGTGTGCATACGTGTCTGTGGGTCAGTCTTGGTCTCCAGAACCATGATGGAGAGGAGGCCCTTCGCTGGGCCCGAGAGCCCCGAGGGACAGACCTGGGGGTCCCCAAGGCTGGTCTTCAGGACCTCCAAACAAGGAAGGCTCAGAGTTTTGGAGCTTCAGGCGTTTACAACGAGCAGCCACAACAGCCTGGGGCGTCGGGGTGTGGGGTCCCGGCTGGCCCTGAGTGCGGGAGCCCCACCCTGGTCCCATGCGTGTACCTCCCTGGCCAGGCGCCGAGAGCCTCCCTCCATACCTGGCGCGGCCCTGTGGCCCTCCACGCAGAAGCTGTGTTTCTTCTGGTTCCGGCCTCCGGCTCCTCCCTGGGTGCCCCGTGGGACTCTGGCCTCCCTCTGGCTCAGTGGCCCAGCACCACCCCCTGTGCCCCTTGTCCCGTGGTGGGGCTGTCCGCGGGTGTCAGACCCGCAGAGAGGGCCAGGCACCCATGTGGGCAGCCCACCTCCTGTGCATTGGCTGGGTTGCAAAGGGTGGAAAGTGCAGAGGCCCTTGGCCAGGCCTGGGGTTCGTTGTGAGCCGCTGGTGGCCCTGTCCCCACCCCGCCCTCCAGGCACCATCCAGGTGAGAGTGTTGTCCTCCCAGCGACCCCCGTGACTGGTGTGATGACCCATTCTACAGAGGGGAAACAGGCTCAGACTCTGTATTTCCCTACATGGTGGGGGGCCGCCTGCCCACCCTGGGGTCGTGGGGCCCCAAGACGGTACGATTCCGGGAGCCTCTTGAGAAAAAGCACCTGGATGACTCGGGCGGGTTTTCACAGCGCCTGGGCCGGGAGCCGCCGTGGCACCAGCACCTCAGAGGTTCTGGCTGGTGGGCTGTGGCCTCCCTCGGGCCCGGGCCCCTGCCTGGGGCCGGCAGAGGCTTTAAGAGGCTTTAAGAGTGAAGAGCTCTGGTGGTGCAGTGGCTAAGGGCTCGGCTGCTAACCAAAAGGTCAGCTGTTTGAACCCACCGGCCGCTTCGTGAGAGAGAAATGTGGCGTTCTGCTTCCGTAACAATTACAGCCTCGGAAACGCATAGGGGCAGTTCTGCTCTGTCCTACAGGGTCGTTATGAGTCGGAAAGCACCTCCTGGCCACGGGTTTGGTTTGGTTTTTTGGCCTGGAAGTGAAGTTGCCTGCCTGGCTCCGGCGGTGATCTGTGGCCTTTCAGAAGAGGCGTTGTTGTTGGGGGTGACCTGCTTGGGTCTTTTCTAACCCACGCCAACAGGTGGGGAAACCACCCTTCTCCCAGGGCTGGGGCCCCCTCCTCTCCTTGGTCCCCCTGAGGGCAGGCCTAGGTCCCCTTCTCCTCCTCTAATTCCCCAGACTGGGCCCCCAGTCCCTTCCTCCCTTCCCCCCCCCCAACCAGGACCCTCACCCAGCTCGGGACAGAGTCCCCCCATGCCCCCAAGATGTCCCCTGTTGGACGTGCTCAGCCCTGGGAGCCTGGGCCGGTATGGTGGCTCTCTGGGGGCCTGGCTGCCTCCTCTCACCCGCAGGGCCCGGGGGTGGGGCAGGAGTGGTCCTGCAAGAGCCGCAATGGGGTGGCCCTGACTCGTGGGCAGTGGGTGCACTTTAGGACAGGGCCAGCAGCCTCCGAGTGGCGGGGGCTGGCGAGGCTCCTGCCTGGGGTCGTCTGTGGGTGGGTGGGCCTGTGAGACACCGAGGCCCTGGGAGGCTGAAGGGGGCCAGCTGCTGTGACCCAGGGAGAGGAGCGGGGGCTCTAAGTACTCCACAGCTGGTGACCGAACAGATGTTGCCCAGACAGGACTGGCGGCTGCAGAACCGACGCCCAGATGAGTTTCAGTCTGGGGTGGAGGAAAGGCGGGTGGCAGGGAGACCACAGGTGGTGAGAAGACCATGGACTGCAGGGGACCACGGGCGGCAGGGAGACCACGGACGGTGGGAAGACCATAGGCTGTGGGGAGACCTTGAGTGACGAGAAGATCATGGGTGGCAGGGGGACCACAGGTAAAGGGGAGACCACGGGTGGTGGAGAGACCACGGATGGTAGGGAGACCACAGATGGGGGGGGAGACCTTGGTGGCAGAGAGACCACAGGTGGTGGGGAGACCACAAGTGATGGGGAGACCATGGATGGTAGGGAGACCACAGGTTGGGGAGAGACCGGGACGGTGGGAAGACCTCAGGCATCGAGGAGACCATGGGCATGGGGGAGACTGCGGGCATGTTGCCAGCCCTTAGTGCCAGCACTCTGAAGCCGGGCTGTCTCTGCAGTGGGGAGTCTGGAGGGTTAATGACCGGCTGGCCTGTGATGGGGGCTCTCCTGCCCACTGACCCACCGCTCTGTGAGAGGTCAGACACCCCCCCTTCCCCAGAGCCTCCTCTGCTTGGGCCCCAGGGTCCACTGGGCCAGGCCGGAGAGGGAGGTGGGTGGCGGGGTGGAGGCAAAGCAAGCTCCCTCCTGAGCTGTCTGGGGTGGCAGAGCTGGGGCCTCGGGCACTGGGTTCTTAGTCCAGATGGGGTCCTGCGCTCCTCACTGCCCTGAGGACCCTTTCAGGGGTCCTGAGCTGAGACGGTGGGTGATGAGTCCTACCTGGCCAGTGTCCGCAGTCTGGCATGTGCAGACTTCTGGTCACTCTGCAGACATGTTGGGGTGACCGCTCTGTGCTGGGCCTCAGGCTAGGCAGAGGGGCTCCGTGAGGACAAGACAGATAGTCCCGCCCTCACAGAGCTCCCCGGCCACCTCCAAAGTCCAAGCCTCTCAGGGTCTCTCACCTCCACCCTTAATCACCACGCCCCCGGAGCTCAGAGTCCCTCAGCCGAAAACCACCTTCCACCCACC
>NW_004444047.1:6758398-6759178 GCF_000243295.1 Trichechus manatus latirostris | reverse complement strand
GGTGGGGCCCGGGGGTGGGGCCGGTGCACAGCCAGGCTGTGAGCCTCGCTCGGTGACAGTCTCTCTGATCTGCGTCCCGGCCTGTGATAAGCCGGTTCCCGTGAAGCCCAGAGAACTTGAAAGGGTGGCCCAGGATCTGACACCCTCGGGTGTGACCGCCCCCCCGCCCGGCCCCCCGGCTTCAAAGGGGCGTCCGCGGAGCCGCCCGCAGCTGTCCCGGATAGAGGGCCTGAGACTGATGCCCAGGGCTGGGCGGTGGCGGGGTGGGGCAGAGAGACAGGGCGAGGGGATGTGGGACTCCCCCCCGCCCTCCACGGGCGTCCAGGTCAGCAGGGCCTGGCAGGAGATCAAAGTCTTTGTCCTGAGGCCCAGGAGGGGGAGGGGTGCCAGGCCAGGGGACCTGGGAACAGAATGCAGAAGGTGGGACACAAGGTAGGGACACAAGCCAGGGACACAGGGGACATGAGACATGGGCACAGGAAGGAGAGACAGGACACAGGACATGGGGCATTGGAGTGAAGACAGGGCACAGGGGACAAGGGCACAAGATGGAGACAAGGAACAAAGGACACGGGATGGGGACATGATGGGGATGTGACACACGGGACACAGGGCATGGGCACGGGAGGGGACACAGGACACACCACACGGCAGAGACACTCAGACATGGGGTAAAGTAAAAGGCCAGCCCAGGTGCCGGGTAGGGTGGCCTGAGGCCATCCTGTCCAGCTGAGCCTCCCTGGCTGGTGGGGTGCAGGGGTTGGGTGGGGACCAAGGGGA
>NW_004444047.1:6734807-6749546 GCF_000243295.1 Trichechus manatus latirostris | reverse complement strand
ACCAGGTTGCACATGTGTGTGCGTGCACATTTGCTATGTGTATCAAGTGTGTACACGTGTGTGTGTGTGAGTGGACGTTCATTATGTGTACCAGGTGTGTGCACATATGTGTGTGGTGTGTGTGTTCAGTGTGTGTGCCAGGGGTGTGTGTGTGTGAGTACACGTTCCCTGTGTGTACCAAGTGTGTGCACACGTGTGTGGTGTATGTGTTCACTGTGTGTAGCAGGTGTAGGCACACACGTGTGGTGTAAGCATGTGCTCAGTGTGTGTCCTGGGTGTGTGTGAATGTACGTTCAGAGTGTGTACCAGGTGTGCACCTGTGTGTGAGTGCACATTTGCTATGTGTACCAAGTGTGTGCACACATGTGTGTTTGTGTGAGAGTATACATTTGCAATGTGTACCAGATGTGTGCACATGTGTGTGTGCTGTGTCTGTGTGTTCAGTGTGTGTACCAGGTGTGCATGTGAGTGCATGTTCCCTGTGTGTGCCGGGTGTGTGCACATGTGTGTGGTGGCAGTGTGTGTGTGAGCACATGTGACACCTGTGTTGCACACCCAGCCACGCCATGGTCACCCACAGGAGCGGGGACAAAGACCTGCAAGTGCTCTCCAGAGAGGCTGGCTTAGGGCTCTGGGTCCAGGGCCTTGTCCTCTGGTCACCTCTGTGTTGTTGCTGCTCCTGGGGACCACTGTGAGGGCAGCTGCCAAAAGGCCAGTGTGGGGTCTGGGCTCGAGGCCCAGCTGTGTTGTCCCCACTTTGAGTGGCCCACTGGCCCTGATCTGTTTGGGGGGACTTGCTGCTTCCTCATGGTCTGACGGCTTGGGGCGCTGGCCCTGTCCTTGGAGACGTGCCCTGAGGATGGTTGTCCAGCTAGCTGGCAGGGACTGGACCATCTGCTGGGGTGTGTCTGCAGCCACAGGGCCCCAGGCTTACCTGGGAGATGGGTGTGTGCTTACCTGTGGACCATCGTCCCCTCACCAGACGTCCCCAGGCTCTGATGCCCACACTTGAACACAGTGGTGCTCATTAAGTGCTAGGTCAGAGAAGGACTGTTGGACACGGAATGTTGGGGGTGAGGCGGGGCCAAGCAGTGATGGGGGGCTGTGGCCACTCTGCCTCTGTCCTGCCTTCTTGGGAGCTGGAGACACCTGGCCCCCTCCAGCTCCCGAGGGTCCTCCAGAAGCCCACACTGAGCCATGGGTCCCCCCAGAATGCCCAGGGCTGGGGCAGGGCCGTGCAGGGACGCCTGGCATTGGATGGACAGTGGGGGGCTATCGTAGTCCTGCAGGGTGGGGGGCGGTGGTGGGAGTCGTGGGATGCAGATGGTGGGGGCTGGGCTGGATGGCCTTTGAGCTGACAAGCCGGTGACAGGAAGCTGTTGAACCGGGCTGAGCAGGCAGAGCCGAGATGTCCCTTGAACGACTACCCCTGAAGGTCCCGAGTCGGCCCAGCGCATCTTGGGACAGGCAGCGGGGTTCCAGCCTTCTCTGCAGGGAGGAGCCTCGTTTGGCTGGAAGGGCCAGCGCCGTCGCCCAGGGCCCGCGGCAGGGGCAGCAGCCGGCCTGAGTCTGCAGCCCGGCCCGGCCAGTGAGCGCCTAGAGGGAGGCACAATCCACCCTTTGTTCCCTCAGCAGCCCCAGCACAGGCCAAGAGGAAATGAGGGGAGCGCCGGTTGTAGTCCTTGCCCGCCGGCAGGCCTCCGCCGCCAGGGCCCAGACGGATGCCAGGGCCCAGCCCAGCAGAGGAGCTGGAGGGGCTGCCCCAGGGAGGGCCAGGGGCCTCACTCTGCCTCCCGGTCCAGCCCCACCAGCGGGCATCCACTGGGGGCGGGGCACCACGTCCTGGGGCAGAAATCCCGGGCCGCAGCATCAGGCATCCGAAAGCTCCTGAGTCTGGAAGGGCAGGACCATGTCCTGGAGTGGGACCTGGCTACCTCTGATGCCTCCCGGCCCCTCAGGGGCAGACGGTCCTGGGCTGACCTCCTCTGCACACTCGTACCCTGCTGGTCCTGGGCCCAGGTGTGGGGCTCAGCAGGGTCACACGAGAGTAGGCCAGCCGCCACCACTGTCTGCATCTCAGATGCGTTTCGGCCTCACCTGTTCAGAGGCAGAAGGGCGATCCCTGATGCCCCCTTTGTCCGCTGTGGCTTCGATCCTTATCTCCACCCAGAGCCCGGCTCCTTCACAGGACGACTCGGCAGAGCTGGTCGCAGAAAGAGATCTCCTCTGAAGGCCAGAATACAGCTGGGCCTCAAGCCTGGGAACCTGAGACCCTGCTCCTGCATGCCCCACCCCCCTGAAGGTACAGCCTGGCTTTCAGGCCATCAGCAGGAACTCTGGGGGCAAACCCGACCTGGCAACCCCCCCAGGGGCTCAGCATCGCCCTCGAGACCTCAGTCTGGTTGCTGGACCCTCTGGGCAGCCTGGGGCCCCAGCCCACCAGGAAGGAGAAAGGCTCTGGCCTGGGAGCTGAGGGGCAGGGGCAGGGTGACATGCCGGTGGCAAGGACCTTCCAGGGCCAGCCTGTCCAGGGACAGAGCTGGGGGCTCGTCACTACACCACCCACATGGACATGGGTCAGGCCAGAATCCACTCCCTGGCCGCTGAGGGTCCTGCCTCGCGGAGATGATACACCTGAGTCCACTCCCATGAGCCTCAGCCTTGGCCACTGGTGGGGTGGGACCAGGGGGCAGGGGGTCCCCGTGAACCAGAGACAGCATCCTCCAGGCAAAGAGGAGGGCTCCTAAGCTCCAGATACCCATGCAAGGGGAGGCGAGGGAAAGGTCTACCTAGACCTAACAACACGAGACCCCAGGCACGTGTGTACCCGTGTGTGTGTGATGACGGTGCTGACTGGAACTCAGCGGGCGCGGCATAGACCCACTCAAACAGCCCTGGACTTCCGGGCTACGTGTGTACTCACGTCCACTGCAGCACCGTTCACAGTAACCCAAAGGTGGAAAGAGCAGATGAATGAGTCAACAAAATGTGGTGTATGCGCAGAATGGAATATTACTGAGCCACAGAGAGAGATGAAGTCCTGACGCACGCCACACACATGGACGAACCTTGAAAACATTGCCAGATAAGTCAGTCACAAAGGACAAATTCCGTCTGATCTCTCTTACAGGAAATAAATAATAGAAATCAAAGGTTGTTAGTGGTGAGTGGGGTGGGAGTTGGGGGAAAAGTGACTTCGAGCGTAGGGGGCATTGAGTTTACATTAACGGTGGTGGAATGTTTTGGAAACGGATGGGGAGAAGGGTGGCCGAACATGAAAAATACAATCCGTGTTGCTGGGTTGTAGCCGTGGAAGCTGTTGTTCCGCTGAATGTTTTGGTGTGTATATTTTCACCACAGTAAAGGAAAAAAGACCCCTGGGCTGTGATGCTGGCTGCCAACAACGAAGCCCAGCCTGGGTTTGGATTTAAATAGCAAGGAGGGCCCTCCCATGTAAACAACACTCCCACCTTCCCCCAGGCCTGAGACGGGGGCCCATCCGAGAATGTTCCATGGTGCCCTGGCCCACCTGGCCTCGTGCAGGATCCCCCAGCTGACTAGTCCAGCTGGCCTTCTCCCAGTCACAGAGGTCCCGGGTACCCCTGCCACCCCGACTCACAGCCCAGGCCTCAGACCTCAGCCAACATCTGGATGGTCTCCTGACCCACCCCAGCCTCCTCTGACCCCCGAGGATGCTCCCAGATGTCACCCAGCTCGCAGGTCCGTGGGGGTGCACAGCACTGAGGGCGGAGACACGCCTGGGACGTAGCCCACAGGGCTCCATCGTGGCCCCAGCTCACCTGCGCAGCCTCTCAGGGGCCCAGGCCTGCTTCTGCAGATGGTGAGCTGGAGTTTTGGGCCCTTGGGCCCTTAGGGCGGGGGGCTTTCTATGGCTCCCACTCCACCCAGACAAGACCCCCAGACTGCCCTCTGGCCCAGAGTCTGGGGTCTCGAACAGGGCAGCTGCCATAGCCCTGCAGAGCGGGCCACAGGGGCGGGGAACTGGCTGCTCCTCCTGCCCCACCCCTGTTGGATGTACAGTCCTCCAGGGCTGGGGCGGGAAGGGGGGTGATGTCCCCTTCCCAGCTGCCGGTACATAAAGGGCTGGGGTGCAGCACCTTCAGGATAAAGGAATGCCTCCCCCTTTCGGGGAGCCACAGCAGAAGGCACCAGGAAGCTGGCCAGGCAACCTGGGCTGGTCCTACAACCTGTCCACAAAAACTGGGATTTACAAAGAGGATGGAGCTGCCAGGGCCTCCTGTGTCCGTGCCCCAATGAGGCAGGGAGTATGTGGCTGACCTTCCCTCTGGAATGAGCCTTGCCAGGCCATACAACATTCATGCTACAGAGTAAAAAATATTCCTGATCGGCGCCAAAGCAGACAGGACACTGGGTTTGTGACGAGGGTGGACAGGCACCGCCCTTGGCCCTGGCCTGGGGAGGGTTCCTGCCTGTACCTGCTCCCAGTCTCATGCTCTGTGCTGGCGCCACCCTGTGCCATGACTTGCAGTCACATAGTTAAGCTGAGTGGCCTCAGGTTCCCCTTATGAAAGGGGCCATGACAAGCTGTCTCAGTCTCAGCAGGGGCCAGTGGGATCGGAGGTCCCCCATGCACACGTAACTGGAGCATCAGTGCAGCACCGTTTTGGTTGTTAGGTGCCATGAAGTCAATTCTGACCCATAGCGACCCTGTGTACAATAGAACAAAACACTGCCCAGTCCTGTGTCACCCTCACAATCGTTGCTATGCTTGAGCCCATTGTTGCAGCCACTGTGTCAATCCATCTAATTGAGGGTCTTCCTCTTTTTCACTGACCCTCTACCCTACCAAGCGTGATATCCTTCTCTAGGGACTGGTCCCTCCTGACAACATGTCTAAAGTATATGAGACGAAGGCTCACCATCCTCGCTTCTGAGGAGCATTCTGGCTGTACTTCTTCGAAGACAGATGTGTTCCTTCTTCAGGCAGTCCATGGTATATTCAATATCCTTCACTAACACCATAACTCAAAGGCATCAATTCTTCTTTGGTCCTCCTTATTCATTGTCCAGCTTTCGCATGCATACGAGGTGATTGAAAAGGCCATGGCTTGGGTCAGGTGCACCTTAGTCCTCAGAGTGACACCTTTGCTTTTTAACACTTTAAAGATGTCTTTTGCAGCAGATTTTCCCAATGCAATAAGTCGTTTGATTTTTCAACTGCTGCTTCCGTGAGTGTTGATTGTGGATCGAAGTAAAATGAAATCCTTGACAACTTCAATCTTTTCTCTATCATGATGCTGGTTATTGGTCCGGTTGTGAGGATTTTTGTTTTCTTTATGTTGAGGTGTAATCCATACTGAAGGCTGTGGTCTTTGATCTTCATCAGTAAGTGCTTCGAGTCCTCTTCACTTTCAGCAAGCAAGGTTGTGTCATCTGCATATTGCAGGTTGTTTATGAGTCTTCCTCTGATTCTGATGCCCCATTCTTCTTCATATAGTCCAGCTTCTTGGATTATTTACTCAGCATGCAGATTTAATTGGTATGGTGAAAGGATACAACCCTGATGCACACCTTTCCTGACTTTAAACCACACAGTATCCCCTTGTTCTGTTTGAACAACTGCCTCTTGATCTATGTACAGGTTCTACATGAGCACAATGAAGTGTTCTCGAATTCCCATTCTTTGCAATTTATCCATAATCTGTTATGACCCACATAGTCGAATGCCTTTGCATAGTCAATAAAACACAGGTAAACGTCTTTCTGGTATTCTCTGCTTTCAGCCAAGATCCATCTGATGTCAGCGATGATCCCTGGTTCCACATGCTCTTCTGAATCCAGCTTGAATTTCTGGCAGTTCCCTATTGATGTACTACTGCAACTGTTTTTGAATTATTTTTAGTATAATTTTACTTGCATGTGATATTAATGATATTGTTGAATAATTTCTGCATTGCATTGCATCACGTTTCTTTGGAATGTTCGTATATATGGATCTCTTCTGCTCAGTTGGCCAGCTAGCTGTCTTCCAAGTATCTTGGCATAGACGAGTGAGCACCTCCAGCGTTGCATCTGTTTGTTGAAACATCTCAATTGGTATCCCGTCAATTCCTGCAGGCTTGTTTTTCGCCAGTGCCTTCAGTGCAGCTTGGATTTCTTCTTTCAGCGCCATTGGTTCCTGATCATATGCTACCTCTCGAAATGGTTGAACGTCGACCAGTTTTTTTGGTACAGTGACTGTACATTTCTTCTGTCATGGATTGAATTATGTCCCCCCAAAAATGTGTGTATCAGTTTGTCTGGGTCATGATTCCCAGTTTTGTATGATTATCTACCATTTTATCATCTGATGTGATTTCCCTGTGTGTTGTAAGTTCAATCACTATGATGTAATAAAATGGATTAGCAGCAATTATACTGATGAGGTTTACAAGATTAGGTAGTGTCTTAAGCCAATCTCTTTTGAGAGATAAAAGAGAGACATGAGCAGAGACATACAGGAACTTCATACCACCAAGAAAGCAGTGCTGGGAGCAGGGCACATCCTTTGGACCTGAGGTTCCTGTGCAGAGAAGCTCCTAGACCAAAGGAAGATTGATGACAAGGACCTTCTTCCAGAGCCGACGAAGAAAGCATTCCCCTGGAGCTGATGCCCTACATTTGGACTTGTAGCCTACTGGACTATGAGAGAATAAACTTCTCTTTGCTAAAGCCGTCCACTTGTGGTATCTCTGTTACAGCAGCACTAGATGAGTAAGACATCTTCTATCTTCTTTTGCTGCTTCTTGCATCATTCAATTTTTTGCCCATAGAATCCTTTGACATTACAACCAGAGGCTTGAATTTTTCTTCAGCTCTTTCAGCTTGAGAAATGCCAAGCATGTTCCTCCCTTTTGGTTTTCTAACTCCAGGTTTTTGTATATTTCATTATAATACTTTACTTTGTCTTCTTGAGCCACCCTTTGAAATCTTCTGTTCAGCTTTTACTTCATCATTTCTTCCATTTGGATTAGCTACTCTAAGTTCAAGAGCAAGTTTCAGATTCTTTTCTAACATCCATTTTGGTCTTTTCTTCCCCTGTCATTTTAATGATCTTTTCCTTTCTTCATGTGTGATATAGTGCTAGTGGCACCAGCCGTCCCCAAATCTGCAAAGATCTCTCCATGTCCCTGGGCCCCCTAAGCTCAGAGAAGGGGTGCTCCGTTTGGCAGTGTGGATGTTTAGCACCAACGTGTTGGGGGGGTGGTACGTGAGGGATTGAGAGGGTCACCTTGAGCCTGACCTGTGCCAAGCGCTGAGCAACCTTCTTCTCCAGCACGCACTTCTGAGGCAGCCCCTTCCCATACCTCCACTGAAAGGCGCTTCAACGTGCCCCCCACTCACCTGGGGGCTGTCGAGGCCCATCCAAGCTGCAGTCTGTGGCCTATCCCTGTTTCTTGAGAGGCAGCGGTGGTGGAGAGGGTGGCAGGGCTGGGAAAGGGACCAGGGGAGGTTTGATGGCTGGGACCTCCCTCTGCCTACTGGCGTTCTCCAGCACCAGGGACCCAAGGAGTCCACAGAGTCAATTTCTCCAGTGACCCAAGAGCACAGCTCAGGTGGGCCTAACCCTTGGTGGAGTCTTGCCTTACTAATGTGGATTTGCATTAGAATATAGGATGCTTGGGCTGGACAGGGCTTAGGGGCTCAGTGTAGGGGCAGGTGAGAACAGACATACGCTTTCGGCATTGGGGTGTTGGGAACTGCTGGAGGCTGCTGAGATGGGAGAGAGCAGGGCTGGGGACCCCACCTCTTCCTTCTGGGGCCCAAGTTCCTAACGCGAGTCCTGGCTCAGGAGAGGGAGGGGTCCTGTATGAAATCAGGAAAGTGTTGTGAGGTCTGGAAGGAGGGTCTCCTCAGGCAGGGCAAGGGCCTGGGCAGGCAAACTACACTCAGAGCATCACGTTCAGGGGACTTTCTCTGAGGTTCTCCAAAGTGCCAGCAGCTGAAGCTTCAAAGGGTCATCGCTTCCTCTGTTCGCTCCATAAACGTTTTCAAAGTCCCTTTGGGCGCCCTGCCTTCCGGAAGCTCCCGGAGCATCTGGGGAGAGAGCAGCAAAGTCAACTTTATGATTGTTGTCTTCGTCTTTTGTTGCTTAAGCTGAGCAGGCAGGGTGGGGACAGCGGCTTTGAAAGGAGGACAAGTACTTGCAGGTGAGCCCGGCCCGGTGAGCACGGGGCCTCAGGAGCACACTGAAGTGGGAGACCACAGCGACCAGAGCGGACACCCGGGGCGGGGGTGTGAGGTAAACAATGTGCTCACACCAAATCACTCGGCGTTACAAGGGCAGGGGGAGGACGCTTCCACGTGCACGTGCAAACTCAGCCCCCACCGGCTGAGGTCAGCATAAAAGCTGTGCTCCAAGCTTCACGGCCTCTGGGTGCCCTAGGAGGAGAAGACATCTGCCCAGGGTGCTGGGCTCCCAGAGCATGGTGGCTGGTCAGCGGGGACATTTGGAGCCCCAGGACAGAGGGACAACTCCCCCCACCCAGCCTGCCTCAAGGCTCCTGGAGGGAGACAGTCCTGGCTGTCTGAAGCCTAATTGCCCAGTCAGGCCTTCCTGCCCCCGGCCAGTCAGCTGGGGCAGAGAGACCAGCCCAGTCCAGGCTCCCCACGGCAGCCCCTCCTTTGAGCCCAAGAACTCAGGGCGCTGGGTCAGAGTGCCCAAGTTTGCACCGGGGCCGTGACCACTTAGCAAGATTTTCAGCGCCTCCCGTCCGCCCCCGCACCCCAACCCTGTCAGGGCAGCCGCCCCACGGCCTCGCCCTCAACATGCTGGTTCACCCAGGCCATCCGCCGACGGCAGTTGGACTGTTCCCAGGGCTTAGGGCCTGGCGTGTTAGTGGTGGGACTCCAGGCGCTGGGGCTGGAGGGAGGGCGGGCGTCGGGCCGTGAGCCAGGCCAGGGGGGGACCACCTTTGACTTGTGACTGTGCAGCGAGAGCTGCCTAGTGTGGCCCCTGAGGTGCTGCCTAAGCGAGGACGTCTGGCAGGACAGCCAAATGCGTCCTCACGGGCGGAGGGTGGTGGGGGTGAGTTTCCATGAGGGGGGAACCTTTCTGGGCTCAGGTTACAGTTTCCACTGGAAAAACAGCCCTGTTTCTAACGTTGGCTCAGAGTTTCTCAAAAATTGCAAATATATCCAGTTTCTCCAATGGGTGTTCACCAAGCAAACGTGGTCGTTTCTGCCGGCCCCGTAAGAGTGGGCGACCGTCCCAGCTGGAATAACAGGCTCGGGCTGGGAGGAGGCCTGCGGAGGGGCCAAGCCAGCAAACCCGCCTTGGCCGAGGCTGGCCCGGGGGCTGAGGGGGCCAACACTGATGGGCTTTCATGGGTGGGGGTGCACCTCCCTGGGCCTGCCCAAGGGCTCTGGGGCCTAATGTGCTCACCTGGGCTGGGACCCATGCCCCTGGCACCTACATGGGCACTAGGAGCAAGGTCTAGGGCAGTGGGGAAACAGAGGCCACCCTGTCTCTGGAGCCAGAAGGAGATGTCACTGAGAGTCCTCTGTCTTGTGTGGCCATCCATACATTCTATAGTGTCCAGGACATGGAGGCAGCACTCCCTGGAGTCTCCGACAGGGTGGTAATGGCGCTCCCCAGTGCCAAGGTTAAGGCTATTCTAAGTCTTTTGCATGTGTCGATGGCACAGTCATCACACAGCTCCAGGAAGGCCCTGGCTGGGATGAGGAAGCCAAGGCCGAGGCCTTACTGGCAGGATATTCTTGTTGCTAGTTGCCGTCGGCTCATGGCGGTCACATGTACAACAGAACGAAATGCTGCCCAGTCCTGCACCATCTTCACCATCGTTGGTGTGCTCGAGTCCATTGTTGCAGCTACTGTATATTTTGAGTGATTTCCAACCTAAGGGGTTCATCTGCTTGCACTATATTGGACAATATTCTGTTGCGATCCATAGGGTTTCCACTGATTGATTTTCAGAAGTAGATCACCAGGCCTTTCTTCCTAGTCTGTCTTAGTCTGGAAGCTCCACTGAAACCTGCCCACTATGGGTGACCCTGTGGGTGGGGAGATGGCTGGAGGTGCAGGGGTCAGGTGGCAAGGAGAGCTGACAGTTGGGACAGTCTGTGAAAGCTTGGGATTCAGAACAAAGTCCCAGCCCCAGAGGCAAAATGCTCCAGCTTGCTTCACCCAGGGACAGCAATTCTGGAAGAAGGAAGGTATAGACTGATGGGAAGTATCTTAGTCATCTAGTGCTGCTAGAACAGAAATACCACAAGTGAATGTCTTTAATAAAGAGCAATTTATTCTCTCACAGTCTAGCAGACTAGAAGTCCAAATTGAGGGCATCAGCTCCAGGGGAACGTTTCCTCTCTCTGTTGGTGTCTTAGTCATCTAGTGCTGCTATAACAGAAATACCACAAGTGGATGGCTTTAACAAAGAGAAATGTATTCTCTCACAGTCTAGTAGGCTACAAGTCCAAATTCAGGACATCAGCTCCAGGAGAAGACTTTCTGTCTCTGTCAGTTCTGGAGGAAGGTCCTTGTCATCAACCTTCCCTTGGTCTAGGAGATTCTCCAGGCAGGAACTTCAGGTCCAAAGGACGGGCTCTGCTCTTGGCATTGCTTTCTTGGTGGTATGAGGTTCCCTTGTCTCTCTGCTCACTTCTCTCTTTTATATCTCAAAAGAGATTGGCTTAATACACTGTCTAATCTTGTAGATCTCATCACTATAACTGCCACTAATCCATCTCATTACATCATAGTGATAGAATTTACAACACTTAGGGAAATCACATCAGATGACAAAATGTTAGACAATCATATAATACTGGGAATCATGACCTAGCCAAGTTGACAGATATTTTTGGGGGACACAATTCAATCCATGACAGTGGGCTCTGGAGAAAGGTCTTTGTCGTCAATCTTCCCTGGCCTAGGAACTTCTCTGTGCAGGAACCTCGAGTCCAAAGGACACGCTCTGTTCCTGGCACTGCTTTTTTGGTAGTATGAGGTCCCCATGTCTCTCTACTCAGTTCTGTCTGTTATTTCTCAAAAGAGATTGGCTTACGACATAATCTAATCTTGTAGATTGAGTCTTGCCTTATTAACGTAACTGCCATTAATCCCATCTCATTAACATCATAGAGATAGGATTTACAACACATAGGAAAATAATATTAGATGACAACATTGTGGACAATCACACAATACTGGGAATCATGGCCTAGTCAAATTTTTACACATATTTTTTGGGAACACAGTTCAAGCCATGACATTACAAGGGGCTGGAAAAGAAGCCACAGGGAAAAACAAAGTGAGGTGGGCTCTGTCTCAAACCATGGTTGTTGTTGCTATCTGCTGTCAAGCTGACTCTAACTCTTGGTGACCATATGTACAACAGAACAAAATGTTGCCTGGTCCTGCATCATCCTCACTATTGCCAGCATGTTCGAGTCCATTATTGTAACTATTGTGCCAATCCATCTCATCAAGTGTCTCCCACACCCTCCCTGGCCCTCTACTTAACCAAACATGATCAGAAACCTTGTAAAACTCATCAAATAGGCACTGTTGGGGGGAGAGGAGAGAAACCCTCTGTGTGTGCCCTGGCACAGGGGTCCCTACCCTGACAGAGGAAGGAGGAATCAAGAATCTTGAAATAGAGCCCATTTCCAAAATTGGCCCTGAAGAAAGGTCAAGACACCGAACAGAGACTTGGGTGTGGAATGTCAGTTGTGGACTTCTGCAGGTCCCATAACGTCTTAGTTATCTGGTGCTGCTGTAACAGAAATACCACAAATGGGTGGCTTTAACAAACAGAAATTTATTTTTTCACAGTCTAAAAGTCAGAGTCTAAAGTCCAAATTCAGGGTGCCAGCTCTAGAAGTCTCAGCTTCTCTAGTATTCTCAGATCTTGTATGTCTCCATGTGGCATCTACCTTCCCCTATTTGTACTTGCTTACTTTTGTGCCTCATCTGCTCCTTTTAGATATCAAAAGTTGTTAGGTTTAAGAGACACCCTACACTGATGTGGCCTAATTAACATAACAAAGAAAACCCCATACCCAAGTGGGATTACATCCACAGGTATAGAGGTTAGGATTCCAACACATATTTTGGGGGGGCACAATTCAATCCATAGCAGATAGCAAAGACATGTAATTACTTTATTTAACCCAAATCCCTCCAGCATTTTGGCCATGGACCCCTTTGTGCAGTGTGAGGGACACCCCTTTTCCGAGAAACCCAGTTTGGAAACTGCAGCCCATGGTAAAGTAGAAGAGCTAGTGGCCCAAAGGCCAAATGAGGTCCAAAGAGATGCTTTGTTTGGGCTGCAAAGCTTTGCCCTATATGAGTTTTTAAAAAATTGAAATTAGTTGCTGTCATGGATTGAACTGTGTCCCCCAAAAATATGTATATCAATCTGGCTAGGCTATGATTCTCAGTATTGTGTGATTGTCCACCATTTTCTCATCTGATGTGATTTTTGTATTTGTTGTAATCATATCTCTATGACATTGATGAGATGACATTAGTGGCATTTGTGTTAATGAGGCAGGATTCAGTCTACAAGATTGGATTGTGTCTTGAACCAATCTCTTTTGAGATATAAAAGAGAGAAATCAGCAGAGAGACAGGGGGACCTCATACCACTAAGAAACAAGAGCCAGGAGAAGAGCATGTGCTTTGGACCTGGGGTCCCTGCGCTGAGATTCTCTAGTCCAGGGGAAGATTGATGACAAGGACCTTCCCTCCAGAGCCAACAGAAAGACAAAGTCTTCTCTTGGATCTGATGCCCTGAATTTGGACTTCTGGCCTACTAGACTGTGAGAGAATAAATTTCTGTTTGTTAAAGCAATCTACTTGTGGTATTTCTGTTATAGCAGCACTAGATGACTAATATAGTTGTCAACACTTAAAAACAAACCATTTCAGATAAAAATAAAATTTCTCACCTCTAAAATGAAATAAGCCTGACACAAAAGGACAAATATTGTATGATGTTAATTATATGAAATATCTAGAATAGGCAAATTCATAAAGACAGAGAGTAGATTAGTGATTATCAGGGGCTGGAGGCAGGGGAAATGGGGAGCTATTGCTTAATGGGTACAGAGTTTCTGTTTGGGATGATGAAAATCTTCTGTAAATAGACAGTAGTGATGGTTACACAACATTGTGAATGTACTTAATGCCACTGAATTGTATACTTAAAAATGATTAAAATGTCAAATTTTATGTATACATATCTTAACACACACACAAAAGTTTAAAAAATTCAGAGTCTAGCATCCAGTAAAAAATTGCCAGGAATGCAAAGAAACAAGAAAATACAACCCATAATGAGGAGGAAAATCAATCAATAGAAACAGACCCAGAAATGACACAGATTGTAGAATTAATAGACAAGGACCTTAAAATAGTTATTATAATTATCCTCCCACCTGTACAACTTCAAGGAAAAAACTATTTCTAGTTTCTCTTGAAGTAGTAAACCCAGCCTTCCTTCCCATGTGGCACCATCAGACGGGGCTGAGGAGTGGTCTGCCATTTGCCACAGTCCCTACCATTCTGTATTGTCTGAGGCCAGTTGTGAGCCATGCTTTATTATCACCCTGAGCCCCTCCTTCGAATGACGTGCTTTGTGGTCAGACTACCTCATGCCCAGTGGCAGCTCTGTCCATGCTGGCTTAGTCTATCTGTCCATCCTTCACCTGCCTCACTGGGCCTTGGAGAGAAGTAGTGAGGTTCCCCAGATATAGAGCTTTGCTTCTGTCAGGCACACAGTAAGTGCTTGATCAAGGGCTCCAGGCACTTGCATGTTTGATCCCCAGCCAGCAGGATCTAGGATGGACTTTCTGGCTTCTTTTCTCCTGGCCAAAGTCCTCCTTTCTTACCCCCTACTGGAGCTACAGTGAATCGCCTCCCCCATGGCTCCTGGAGTCCTCCTGCCTTCCCCTTTGCTCGGCATCTTCTCCTCTTGAACATCTGCTCCTCTGTGTTGGCCTGTCCTCTCCTTTGTGCCTCCTGGAGGAGGCCTGGACCTTCAGAACAGTGAGCTCCCTTGTCCTTGTACTGCAGTAGTGTGTGTGGATTGGGGTGTGTGTGTGCGAGTGTGAGTGTGTATGCACATGTACACGTATGCATGCATGAGGGCGTGTGTGTGTACATGAGTGTGCACACTGCAAGTGTGTATGATTAGCATGTGCCCATGTGAGTGTGTGCACGTGTGTGCATGTGTGTGCATGTGAATCTGTGCATGTGCAATATGTGTACTCATGCATGCAGTGTGCATATACACATGAGTGTGTGCGTGCATGAGTGTGTGTACACAAGTGTGTATGTGTGAGTGTGTGCACACGTGAGTGTGTACGTGTGAATGTGTGCACCTGTGCATGCAGTGTGCATATACACATGAGTGTGTACATGCATGAGTGTCTGGGCACGTTCCTCACCTCCCCCAGGGGTCAGGGCAAGGCCTAGGCACCCCTTCACCCTTCACACAGCAGGGAGACCAGGTGTCAGAGGGGATGCTTGTGGGGTATCCTGGACCTCCCTAGGTCTACAGGGCCCTGGGGCAGGTGAGCTACGCTGGGCACTGGGGGGCAAGTCCTTGCTGGCCCCATGTCCCTGAGGCGGTGGCCATCTGGCAGGGGGCAGAGACACAATGCATGGCTTCCTGCTTGGCTGAGAGACAGAGCCTGCAGGGAGGGTTCTGGGCAGTCCTCAGCACTGGCCACAGGAGCGAGAAGGCCGCG
>NW_004444047.1:6712226-6733424 GCF_000243295.1 Trichechus manatus latirostris | reverse complement strand
TTACAAATGCTTACAAACACGCCGCGCCCACCTCACACCGCGCCAGCCAGAAGGAGCCGGAATTCCTCAGCTCAGCATCGCAAGCAAAACAAACCTCCACAGAGAGCACATTCTCAGCGGGCCGGCGCTCAAATTATCAGCCTGTCTGTCCTCGGAGGGGTCTTGGCTCGGAAAAACCCTGAGGCAAACCGTTTCTGGGCCAAATTTCAGTCCAAGTTGCAAAAGCTGGGAAACCAGAAGCGGCAAAAGTGAAAATGAAATAGAAGGAGCCGCAAAGGGCATGAGAGGGATGGAAAGTGACCGAGCAGCTAGGGTGACATGCATTTACCCTCACACAGAGGCCAGCCGAGATTACCATCGCTGTCTGGGAACCAGGCTGTCTTCTCTGCACATCCTGCTGACCACCTGCCAGGCGGGCTTTGGCGGGGAGGGGCCCCAGGGAGGCCGGGGTGGGGGGCCTAGGAAGGGCTAGAGAGGAGGGACCCCAAGGACAGTGGGAGGGGGTGAGGGGACTCCAAGTAGGGTGGGGGACCCTAGGGAGTGTGAGGGGGCAGGGGACCCCTGGGAACACAGGAGCTGGGGGTAACTGTGCATTTACATTCACACTACATTCCTCTGAATCCCCAAGGAGTATGAAAGTGGTGACAAGGAGGGGGAGGGACGCCAGAGATCTGAGAGCAAGGGGGACGGGGTGGGGGGGACTCCAGGGAGGGCAGGGGCGGGAGGACCCCAGGGAGGGTGAGAGGGGAGAGGGAGGGCAGGGGCAGGGAAGAAGGGCAGGTGGCAAGGAGAGTGAGGGGGAGGGGCGGGGATAACAGGGAGGGTGAGAGTGGGGGTGGGGCAGAATAAACACCGGGCCAAGCACGACTCCCAAAGGACTGGAGCTTTGCTGGTGAATATAGTGAATACGGATGTAGTCCAGGCTAGGAGAACCTGGGATTCCCTTGCCCTGTGGGAGGGAAGTCACTGCTCACACCCATCAGGCCACACTCCCTGGCTAGCCCAGCTCTGACTTCCTGAGACAGGGGTCAGGACTGAGTCCCCAGCCAAAACTCACAGCTGATCTTCCATCACAGAACACGGCCCCAAGTCCAGGGCTCTGTGCCCTTCCCAATCCTGCTGAGGCCTCCCATTGCTGGGCTTTCTAAGGAGTCCAGCAGGGGCCCGAGAATTTTCCCTGCCCCCATCCATCCCTCCATCCATCTTCCCGCCCCCCAACCCTCTATTCTTCCATCCCTCCCTCTATCTACCCATTCCTCTCTCGCCGCTTTTCGTTTCTTCTCTCCTTCCCTCTTTCCCTTTTTTCACCGCTCTGTCCCTCCCTTCCTACCTCCTTTCACCCATCTGTCTTTGCATCTATCTCTCCTTCCATCCACCCATCCATCTACCCATCTATCCATGCATCCATCCATCCATTCACCCCCCTCCCTCCCTTCATTAATTTGTCCCTCCATCCATTCATCCCTCCACTCATCCATTGGTCCATCTGCACATCCATCTCTCCATCCATCCAGGTCTTGGAGCTGCTCATGCCTGAGAGAGCTGTGACTGTGTGGCTTTGGCCAGGGAGGGTGGCAGGTAGTGTCCAGACTGAAGGAGCACAGCTGGACGTCTGGACAGACTGACGGTGTGCACGTCCACTCGCGGGGCCACCTTGGTTCCAGGAGGTTGTGAGTGGTGAGTGTGGCCAGAGGGTGCGTGGTCAGGAGGGCTCTGCATGTCTCGTAGGGTCTCCACAACTGAGGGCAATGGGGAGCCAGAGAGAATTTAATCAGGAGAGGCAGACCTACATCCTGTGGAGTGGAGGCCGCCTGGGCAGCAGGGGCCTCTGTCCACTTACCACACAAGCCAGGGCAGGACCTGGTGACTTGGACTCAGCTTCCCTGACTCTACAGCCGCATGACCGCCTTGTCCCTCTCCACAGTCCCTGTTAACGCCAGCGCAGCGGGTCTGGGTCTGGAGAACCTAAGCTGTCTGCTGGCTTCCACACTGGAGTGACTCACATGGCTCATCACCCTCGAGTCAGCCTGGCCTGGGAGGCGGTGTCCTCCTGGCAGCCCCGGTCTCTGCGGGGGACGACTAGTCACCGCCAGTGAAGCAGCACGCTACCCAGAACTGATTCACACATGTCCTCACTCTCTGCCCCGCGCCTCCCGCCTATGCCCTGGACATGGCCCTGGGTCTGAGCCACACCCGAGTGGGGAAAGCAGAGTTGGGTGAGGTGGCTGGGGCAGGGTGGAGCCCCTGTTTTCCCCGGGTGGTACTCACACTTCCCAGGGCTCACAGGATAAAATGCTGCCACCACGTGGACCCAGGGGGCGCTGAGCTGCACCAAGTCTGGTTCCTCTGCTCGCTGCAACCACTGCCCTGCATGTCCACACTCCTGAGCACCTCCTAAGCACCCCTGAGAGCCCCCTGAGGACCTCCTGAAAGCCCCCTGAGAAGCCCTGGGAGCCCCCTGAGACCCCTGAGCACCCCTGAGAGCCCCTGAGACCCCTGAGAGCCCCTTGAGAGCCCCTGAGCACCCCTGAGAGCCTCTGTGCACCCCCTGATCACCCCTGAGAGCCCCTGAGCACCTCTGAGCACCCCTGAGAGTCCCTGAGCATCCTGAGAGCCCCTAAGCACCCCTGAGCACCCCTGACGGCTCCTGAGCATCCCTGAGAGTCCCTGAGCACCCTGAGAGCCCCTGAGCACCCTGAAAGCCCCTGAGCACCCTGAGAGCCCCTGAGCACCCTGAGAGCCCCTGAGCACCCCTGAGTGCCCCAAGAGCCCCCTCAGCACCCCTGAGAGTCTGTGAGTACCCCTTGAGATCCAAGCACTCACTTGGAAGCCCAGGCCTGTCTCTAGAACTGCAGGCTGCTTCTACTCTTCTGGACGTTCAAGTTCACATTTCTCATTGTTTCTATGATGGGAGAAAATACTTTCCTGAAAATGCATTTATTAGAGGATTTCATTTTACTTGGATCCACAATCCAATCAATGCCCATGGACCCAGCAGTCAAGAAATTAAATGATGTATTGTACGGGAGAAATCTGCTGCAAAAGACCTCTTTAGAGTGTTAAAAAGCAAAGATGTCACTTTGAGGACTAAGGCGCACCTGACCCAAGCTATGGTCTTTTCAATCACCACATACGCATGCGAAAGCTGGACAATGAATAAGGAAGACCGAAGAAGAATAGGCGCCGTTGAATTATGGTTTTGGCGAAGAATATTGAATATACCATGGACTTCCAGAAGAATGAACAAATCTGTCTTGAAAGAAGTACAGCCAGAATGCTCCTTAGAAGCAAGGATGGCGAGACTTCATCTCATGTACTTTGGGCAAGTTATCAGGAGGGACCAGTCCCTGGAGTAGGACATCATGCTTGGTATAGTAGAGGGTCAGTGAAAAAGAGGAAGACCCTCAATGAGATGGATTGACACAGTGGCTGCAACAATGGTCTCAAGCATAAAGACAATTGTGAGGACAGCACAGGACTAGGCAGCGTTCGTACTGCTGTACATAGGGTCACTATGAGTTAGAACTGACTCGATGGCACCCAGCAACAACAACAGAGGTTTTTAAAGGTCTCTAATTCAAATTATTGAATTCTTTCTATGCTTTGCAGCTGGGCAATTTCCCTTCCCTTGGGGCTACCACTTACTACACATGACGGGATGGCCAGCCTCCAGCCACAAGACCGTATGAAGATACGGGCTTGAGGATGGGGGAGTGGTCCTGGCCATTATTGAAATGTACAGCCTGTGGAAGGCACTAGAGTGGACCAAGGTCAGGCTGGGAAATTCAGTCCCAGGGGGTCAGAGCCGGTTTCTTCATCAGTCTGCCCACAGCATGGCTCAAGGTTAGAGAGTGTGAGCATTTAGCCTTGGATGATGTTGACCTGTGGACAGGGCTCACCAGGAGTTCATTAATTACGACATTGTATTTACAACATCATGACAAATGGGGGAAAAATTTGAGTTGTCAAGGATTTCATTCTACTTGGATCAACAATCAATGCCCAAGGAAGCAGCAGTAAGAAGGCAAGCGAGGTATTGTATTGGGCAAACCTGCTGCAAAAGACCTCTTTAAAACCTTAAAAAGCAAAGACGTTACTTTGATGACTAAGGTGAACCTGACCCAAGCCATGGTATTTTCAGTTGTCTCATATACATGTGAAAGCTGGACAATGAAAAAGGAAGACAAAAGAAGAACTGATGCATTTGAACGGTGGTGGTTGTGAAGAATATTGAATATACCATGGATTGCCATACTGGGAAGGAGTCCTGGTGGTGCAGTGGTTAAGAGCTTGGCTGCTAACCAAAAGGTTGATGGTTCGAACCCACCAGATGCCCTGTGTGTGGCAGTTGGCTTCCATAAAGATTACAGCCTTGGAAACCCTTGGAGGCAGTTCTACTCTGTCCCATTGTGTTGCTATGAGTTGGAATCAATGGCAATGGGTTTTGCCATACTGGGTATATACCTAGGATTGGGATTGCTGGGTCATATGAGTGGTCCTTTTTTATATAAAGTACTTGGTATGTATTTCCTAAAAAATCAAACAAAAAAAGTAGATAAATAAAATATTTGCAGTGTTTTAATCTACTGCAACCTAAAACTTTGTCCACCCAAATGATTTCTAAACTTCTCTGACCTCTTCCCCAGCACTTTACTGTTCTGCTCAGCTGTATCCATCCCTTGGGCCCCTGACCCCAGGGTCACAGGGGTCATTGTCCACCTAGGCATGAGTGATATGGACTTGATCCAGGTGAAGCCCCTGGGCTGGGTGTCCTCCCCAGCGGGCTCCACTGCACCCTACTGTCCCTGACACCCACACTTCACACCTACACCTACACCTAAGCCCACATGTAAACCCGCACCTACACCCAGACCTATACTTGCACCCACACCTACACCCAGACCCACATGTACACCCACATCCACACCTCCACCTGCACCCACACCTACACCCACACCACATGTACACCCACATCTACACCCACACCCACACCTACACTTGCACCCACACTGTCACCTACACCCATACCACATGTATACCCACATCTACACCCACACCCACATCTATACCTCCATCCAGACCTACAAGTACACCCATGCCCACATGTACACCCACATCTACCTCCACACCCACACCTACACCCACATCCCCACCTACACCCACACCCACAACCACACCCAAACCCCCGTGTACACCCACATCTATACCCACACCTACACTCACACCTACACCTGCACCCACATCCACATCCATGCCCACATGTACACCCACATCTACAGACACACCCACACCTACACTCACATGTACACCCACACCCACACCTGCACATGGCTGGCTGGCCTCAGATGGAGGGTGGACAGAGCAGCCTCCAGCAAGGGAGCAGCAGGCTGCAGGTGGAATCTCCAACACGATGACTCAGGTCTGGCCTGGGGGCTTCTGGCAGGCCAAGGGGAGGAGGAAGCAGGAGGGCTCTTGGATAGCAGCCCTCCCCAGTGGGCTCCACTGCACCCTATTATCCCCCACACCCATACCTCATTCCTGGTACTGAGGTCCACCCCACCCCTATGAGGTGTCTCAGGGCAGAGACTCTTCAGGCACCCATGGGCCCTGTGTGCCCTCTTGGCCCCTGCTTAGAAGCCACATCCCTGAGCAGCTGCCAGAAGACGGCCGGGAATGAGCTGGAGGTTCTTGGGGCCCTTAATGTCACACACAGGCTCACTGGATGCCTCCAGACCCTTGTCAGCAGGCAGAGAGGCATCAGGGCCTCCCTCATGGAGTCCTCTGGATCCCCTTGTCCAAATTCTCCCTGAAATGACAACCAAACAGACTCATGCACGTCGGCTTGGTCACTGCACTGGGAAGGACACCCTGGACCTGCTGCAGACCCCAGGGTTCCTCCCCATGCAGAGCAAGAGCCAGAACATGGCTGACGGCGCTGAAGTCCGAACCTGGCAGACAGACCCCAGGGACACTTCTGAGCATCCACGAAGACTACATGAACCCTTCATCACGTGATACAAACCTTAGCAGCAGCCCTCTGCCCCAAAGGCTGAGCCGGCCCAGCGGGAGATTCAGGCTCCGCTCCTCCTCCAGGCGCACAGCCCCTCCCTCCGTTTCCTCAAGCGGCACTTTCTGAGACTCGTGGGGGCTGTCGCCCTCTCGCATTTTCCATTTCTGTCATTTTGCGTTTCGATCTCTGGGAGGAGTCCTTGCCATTGTCTTCCAAGACTTCTGCTGGGTTTTTTACTTTGGCGATCGATTGTGCTTTTAATTTACAAGAGCTCTCTCGTGTCTTTGGAAGATTCCTTAAAAAAAAAAAAATCTTGTTTTTTGTTTGCTGCTTTGTTTTTGATACATAACACTCGCAACCCTTTTCTAGGATCTAATTTTGTTGTTGTTGTAGGCGTCGAGTCGGTTCCGACTCAGCAACCCTATAGGACAAAGACTGCCCAGGATCTAGTTAGGTCTGTGTTTTTAGGATTCTTTTGTTTTTCTACATCCCGCCACCCCCGTTTGTTTCTCTTGGTTACAAAGTCTTTCCTCAAAAGCTGTGATTGTTTTACCGTCTGGCACATCTAAGAAGGGTACAGCCATGCTTCTGGGGCTCCCTGGACACGGGAGGGCGTGGCCGAGGGGGTGTGGGCGTGGCCGAGGATGGTGTGGGCGAGGTTGGCGGGTCCCAGGGGGCGTGAAGGTGGGCTGGTGAGGGAGAACCCAGAGATGGGTTTGGGGCTCAGCGTCCACACACCAGCTGCCTGATCTCTCCTCTGGTGGTTCATGAACACTTCTTTTAAAATCCTTTACTTTTTCGTTCTGAAACACTACTTCCTGTAATTCCTGTTTTTTGTACCCACACCTGGATGTAACAGATGTTAGTATTTTTGACAGGTTTGCTCTTTTTGGTTTTCTAAAGACACAACCCTGCCAAGTGCAGCTAATGTCGCCCGCCCACCCGGTGCTCAGCCCTCCCGAGGCCCCCCCAGCTCTCCCCTGCGTATGCGCGCATCCGTGGACAACGCGTGCTAGCTTTTATGTTAAAATTCACACACACAGCCTGGGCTTGCCTTTTCCCCTCAGCGTTTGCTGGCAACCCTATTCTTGGAGGGACAGAATTCCGTATTGGTCGCAGTGGTACTACACAACATCGCCTCCTAGCGAGAACCTCCTGTGAGGCGGCAGAAGGGAGCTGGTGGGCGCACTTGGCAGAATTCTCCAGCCTTTCCACGGAGCACGTTGTCCGGAAGCAAGGACCTGGCTGGGTGTGGTCTGCCCCAAAACCAGGACACACACCCAACTGCCCATCTCTGCGTTTTCCGCCCTGTCTCCACAGCCTTGGGCTCAGTGGGTTTGATGGTCTTGGTGTCCCAGGAAGGACCATGTCTATCAGGGAACATGCACGGCTCCTGCTTCCATTTAACCGAAAGCTGAGATGTCCCCCTGGCCATCGGGGACTCCTCCAGCCACAGGACCAGCAGGCTGAGAAGGGGCTACCTTCTTGGCCAGGGTGACTGACCCCAATCTCAGTGGAGAAATAGGGCTGGGGCTCGATGCCTGGACCCCAGAGACGCTGCCATGGCGCCCAGTGCAGTCTCCACAGTCAGTGGGCAACTGGCCGTCACAGAGACATGAAGGACAGGCCCTGAAGGTGATGGTCTGGGCACCCCACCAACCCGGAACCCTGAGGTGTGACGGGGAAAGGGGAACGGGCGACAGAAGAAGAAGCTAAGATGGTCAATTCGGGTTTCTGGAGCAGCTTCCCAAGTGCAGCTTGCAGCATCCAGAAAACAAAAAAACAGAACCAGTTGTCTTCGGGTTGAAGCTGACTCATGCCGACCTCATGCGCAGAGTAGAACTGTGCTCCATAGGGTTTTCAGTGGCATGATTTTTCCAAAGCTGATTTCCAAGCCTTTCTTCTGAGGTGCCTCTAAGTGAGTTCGTACTATCAACCTTTCGGTTAATAGTCGAGCACCACTGAGTGCCCCTGTGAGCCCCTGAGCACTCCTGAGAGCCTGTGATCGCCGCTTGAGATCTAAGTACTCACTTGGACACCCGGGCCTGTCTCTAGAACTGCAGACCGCTTCTACTCTCCTGGAAGTTCAAGTTCACATTTCTCATTGTTTCTATGATGGGAGACAATGCATTCCTGAAAATACATTTATTAGAGGATTTCATTTCACTTGGATCCACAATCAACACCCATGGAAGCAGCAGTCAAGAAATCAAATGACGTATCCCATTGGATAAATCTGCTGCAAACGACCTCTTTAAAGTGTTAAAAACCAAACATGTCACCTTAAGGACTAAGATGCGCCTGACCCAAGCCATGGTGTTTTCAATCACCTCATATGCATGCGAAAGCTGGACAATGAATAAGGAAGACCAAAGAAGAACTGATTCCTTTGAACTATGGTGTTGGCGAAGAACATTGAATATACCATGGACTGTCAAAAGAATGAACAAGTCCATCTCAGAAGCAGTACAGCCAGAAGGCTCCTTAGAAGCGAGGATGGCAAGACTTTGTCTCACGTACTTTGTACATGTTATCAGGAGGGACCAGTCCCTGGAGAAGGACATCATGGTTGGTAAAGCAGAGTGTCAGTGAAAAACAGGAAGACCCTCAATGAGATGGATTGACACAGTGGCTGCAACAATGCGCTCGAGCATAACAATGATTGTGAGGCTGGTGCAGGACCCGGCAGTGTTTTGTTCTGTTGTACATGGGGTCGCTATGAGTTGGAACTGACTTGACAGGACGCAACAACAGAGGTTTTTAAAGGTCTGTAATTCTCATTACTGATTTCTTTCCATCACTTTCTATGCTTCTGCAGCTGGGTAATTTCCCTCCCCTTGGGGATACCACTTACTACACATGACGGGGTGGCCAGCCTGCAGCCATAAGACCACGAGAAGATATGGGCTTGGCGGTGGGGGAGTGGTCCTGGCCATTATTGAAATGTACAGCCTGTGTTTACCATGGAATACACTAGAGAGAACCAAGGTCAGGTTGGGAAATTTGGTCCCAAGGGGCCACAGCGAGTTTCTACATCAATCTGCCCACAGCATTGCTCAAGGTCAGAGGGTGTGAGCATTTGGCCTTGGAGGACATTGACCTGTGGGCGGGGCTTGCCGGGAGTCCATTAATTACAACATCATATCTACAACATCATGAGAAATGTAGAAAAAATTTAAGTTGTCAAGAATTTCATTCTACTTGGATCAACAATCAATGCTCAAGGAAGCAGCAGTAAGAAATAATGTTGCTGGGCAAATCTGCTGGAAAAGACCTTTTTAAAACCTTAAAAAGCAAAGATGTTACTTTGATGACTAAGGTGAGCCTGACCCAAGCCCAAACCATGGTATTCTCAGTCCCCTCATATGCATATGAAAGCTGGACAATGAAAAAGGGAGACGGAAGAAGAATTGGTGTATTGGAACCGTGGTGGTTGTGAAGAATATTGAATATACCATGGACTGCCATATTGAAAAGGAGCCTCTGTGGTGCAGTGGTTAAGAACTTGGCTGCTAACCAAAAGGTCTGTGGGCAACTGGCCGTCACAGAGACACGAACGACAAGGCCCTGAGGGTGACAGTCTGGGCGTCCCACCAGGCACCGAGCCCGGAGCCTTGAGGTGCCGACGGGAAAGGGGAAAGGGCAACAGAAGAGGAAGCTAAGATGGTCAGCTCGGGCTTCCGGAGCAGCTTCCCAAGTGCAGATTCCAGTGTCCAGAAAACAAGAAAACCAGCTGTCCTCAGGTTGATGCTGACACATGGTGACCCCATGTGTGCAGAGTAGCACTCTGCTCCACAGGACCTTCAGTGGCTGATTTTTCAGAAGCAGATTGCCAAGCCTTTCTTCCGAGGTGCAGACCTTTCCGTCAATAGTCAAGCTGTTTAGGGTTTGTGCCCAGTACCAAGGTTTAATGTTAGTCAGATGCTCCCCTCCTCCTTTGCCTGCTTCCTCATACACAGAGTGCGGGTGGGGGCTGACATTATAATGACATTATACTGACCCTGTGGGACCTGATGTCCCCTGTGTTGGGATGCAGTGAACGACCACAGTCGACTGATGCTGAGCGCTAACAGGGGGCCTGGTGTTCTCTGTTCCCCTGGGCACCCCCTACCTCTCCTGCCCTAGAGACTATATCCGGAGTCCCTGTATCTCTGGCTCCTAGGTGGACTCAGCAGGTGGGAAGCCCTTGGGAAGTGTGAGGTCGGGGACAGCACCGCAATTCTTCCCCACACACCTCAGCTGCAACACTGTTACCCCGGTCCACACCTCCCGGGCTGCCTGTCACCAGGCTCTGCTCACTACTCCCTGCCTGGCCCTTCAGGGTGCTCCCCTCCCACCCTCACACACACACCTCAGCAGGCCACCCCTCCATGAACCTACCTTCTGTGGGACCCCACAGCACAGCACCTCTCTGTTGCTGGGACCCTGGCCCATCTGCCTTGAGGAATGAAATGAGGCTGCTGGGGGTTCCCATCCCTGACTGTGGCCTCAATGGGTCTGGGTGGCCTGAGAATTTGCATTTCCCACAGAATCCTGTAGATGCTGACGCTTCAGGTTCGGGGCCCACCCTGGGACGACCGAGGTCCCAAGAGGATGGAGGCTGCAGTTCGCCCCTGACACCCCTGTCCCTCTGACTTGGTAACGTTTGCCCCCTGGAATGGGGAGCAGATTCTGTTGAGGGGGGCCTGGAAGTGCTGGAGGGAGGATGAAGTGGGGAGGGAAGAAGGAAGAAGGGAGGGAGGAGGCAGGGGAGGGAGAAGGTGTGTTCTGCCTGGCCAGCTCAGTCCTCGTGGGGGCACCTGAGGTATGGTCCACCTGGTGCCACTCAAGGTGGGGTCCGCCCCCTGCTCATCTGCCTGTGAGCTGCTGCTGGTGACCCGTCCACGTGAGATGTGAGGCGAAAGTTAGGGTGTGCTTTAGAAACTTCTATCACAATTTGCCAGAGTAATTTCACATCTGTTGAATCAAGTAAGAAACCTGGGCTTGTGTTTTTTATCTTCAAATTTCATTTACTAGTTATCTGAGTTATCTAGTGTTGCTATAACAGAAATACCACAAGTGAATGGCTTTTACAAACAGAAATTTATTTTCTCACAGTTTAGGAGGCTGTTGTAGTTAGGTGCCATCGAATTGGTTCTGACTCACAGCGACCCTGTGTACAACGGAACAGAACACTGCCCGGTCTCGCCCCATCAAGGCTGTTGTTATGCTTGAGCCCATTGTTTCAGCCACTGTGTCAATCCATCTAGTTGAAGGTCTTCCTCTTTTTCACTGACCCTCTACTTTACCAAGCACGATGTCCTTCTCCAGAGATTGGTCACTCCTAATAACATGTCCAGAGTAGGTGAGACGAAGTTTCGCCATCCTTGCTTCTAATAAGCATTCTGGCTGTACTTCTTCCAAAACAGATTTGTTTGTTCTTCTGGCAGTCCGTGGTATATTCAGTATGCTTCGTCAACACCACAATTCTTCTTCAATTATTCTTCGGTCTTCCTTATTCATTGTCCAGCTTTTACATGCATATGAGGCAACTGAAAACACCATGGCTTGGGTCAGGCGCACCTTAGTCCTTAAAGTGACATCTTTGCTTTTTAACACTTTAAAGAGGTCTTTTTGTAGCAGATTTGCCCAGTGCAATGCGTCATTTGATTTCTTGGCTGCTGTTTCCATGGGCGTTGATTGTGGATCCAAGTAAAATGAAATCCTTGACAACTTCGATCTTTTCTCCTTTTATCATGATGTTGCTTATTGGTTCAGTTGTGAGGATTTTTGTTTTCTTTATGCTGAGGTGTAATCCATACTGAAGGCTGTGGTGTTTGATCTTCATCAGTAAGTGCTTCAAGTCCTCTTCACTTTCAGCAAGCAAGGTTGTGTAGTCTGCACTTTGCAGGTTGTTAATGAGTCTTCCTCCAATCCTGATGCCCCGTTCTTCTTCATATAGTCCAGCTTCTCAGATTAGTTGCTCAGCATACAGATTGAATAGGTATGGTGAAAAGATGCAACCCTGATGACACCTTTCCTGACTTTAAACCATGCAGTATCCCCATGTTCTGTTCCAACAACTGCCTCTTGGTCTATGTACAGGTTCTACATGAGCACAATTAAGTGTTCTGGAATTCTCATTCTTTGCAATGTTATCCATAATTTGTTATGATCCACACAGTTGAATGCCTTTGCATAGTCAATAAAACACAGGTAAACATCTTTCTGGTATTCTTTGCTTTCAGCCAGGATCTACCTGACATCAGCAATGATATCCCTCATTCCACATCCTCTTCTGAATCCAGCTTGAATTTCTGGCAGTTCCCTGTCGATGTACTGATGCAACTGACTTTGAATGATCTTCAGCAAAATTTTACTTCTGTGTGGTATTAATCTTATTGTTTGATTATTTCCACATTCTGTTAGCAGGCTAGAAGTCCAAATTCAGGGGGGCGGCTCTAGGGGAAGCTCTCTATGGGCTCTGGAGGAAGGTCCTTGTCTTTTCAGCTTCTGCTTCCTGATTCCTTGGAGATCACCACATGTGTTGGCATCTATCTTACCCCATGTCTCCTCTGCTTGCTTGTTTAATCTCTTTTATATCTCAAAAGAAACTAACTCAAGACACACCAAACCAAACACAATCCATTGACGCCGAGTTGATTCTGACTCACAGCGACCCTATAGGACAGAGTAGAATTGCCTCATAGGGTTTCCAAGGAGTGGCTGGTGGATTCGAACTGCCTACCTTTTGGTTTTCAGCCAAACTCTCAACCACTGCACCACCAGGGCTCCAACTCAAATCATACCCTGCACTAATCCTGCACCATTAACGTAACAAAGACAACCCATTCCCAAATGGGATTATTACCACAGTAGAGGTTAGGGTTTACAACACATATTTTTGGGAGACGTAATTCAATCCATATGACTAGTAATTCATTTTCACAGTATTTTACAAGAGTGTCGGTTGGCGATAGGTTGGAAATTTGAAAGCAGAGGCCCTTTGCCCCAGAGAGCATAGATGTGTCTTTGGTCATGGTCTCAGAGGCCTCAGCACCTCTGAACTGAGTCTGAATGCCTGGGGGGCTCTAACTGGGGCAGGCCCCTGTGACCTCACTTTGGGCCAGGTTGCTTCCATCCAGAGCCTGGGAATGTTCTGGAGTTACCTGGGCTTAAACACGGATGTGTGTAGCAGAATCTCCCTCTTCTAAAGCAGGCGTGTATGTCTGCATAGGAAGAGAGTATCTGGTAACACATGCCAGGGTGAATTTTATTGCATGTAAACTATTCCAATTAGCCTACTTGCATCCACTTGTCTGTCAGTTTGTCGTACTGTGGTGGCTTGTGTGTTGCTGTGATGCTGGAAGCAATGCCACCGGTACTTCAAATACCAGCAGGTTCACATGTGATGGACCAGTTTCAGCAGAGCTTCTAGACTAAGACAGACTAGGACAAAAGGCCTGGAGACCTACTTCCAAAAATTAGCCAATGGATACCTTATGAATCACAACAGAACACTGTCCAACTCTCTTGCTTTGGACGTATCATCAGGAGGGATCAATTGCTGGAGGAGGATATCATGTCTGGTGAAGCAGAGGGCCAGCGAGGGTGAGGGAGGTCTTGGGTGAGATGGATGGGCACAGTAGATTCAAATGTGCTGGCAATTATGAGATAACACAGGGCCTGGCAACGTTTCGTAATGTTGTATGTAGGTCGCCATGAGTTGAAGTCAACTCAAGGGCAGCCAACAACAACAACATCAAACCTACTTGGAGGAAAAAGAAGGTGGAGGCAATCTGGACGAGTACTTGAGCTACAGCCTCACATACCTCTTCACATGCTTGTAAATGGCACATTTAGAAAATGAAGGTTGCCAGTGAGAGTGATGGACCTCGTGCGCTGCAGATGGGACGCCCGGGAGAGACACACATCAGGTATGTAATTTCCAGTCTGGAACACCTGACCTGGATCCAACCATGAGGAAACATCAGATAAACCCCAAACGAGAACCTCTTGTTTTAGTTATCTAGTGCTGCTTTAACAGAAATACCACAAGTGGATGTCTTTCACGAACAGAAATTTATTTACTCACAGTCTAGTAGGCTACAAGTCCAAATTCAGGGCGTCAGCTCCAGGGGAAGGCTTTCTCTGTCTGTCGGCTCTCGAGGAAGGTCTTCGTCATCATCAATCTTCCCCCGGACTAGGAGCTTCTCTGCGCAGGAACCTTGGGTCCAAAGAACGCACTCTGCTCCTGGCATTGCTTTCTTGGTGGTATGAGGTCCCCCTGTCTCTCTACTCGCTTCTCTCTTTTATATCTCAAGAGATTGCCTCAGGACACAATCCAGTCTTGTAGATTGAGTCCTGCTTCACTAACACAGCTGCTGCCCATCCTCTCTCATTAACATCATAGAGGCACAATTTACAGCATATAGGAACATCACACATACCAGGAATCATGGCCCAGCCAAACTGATACACTCATCTTTTGGGGGACATAAAAATTCAGTCCATGACACCTCTCAAAGAGAAAAAAAGAGGTCCTTATTTCTAAAGATGTCAGTGGCATTGAAAAAAAAAAAAAAGGCTGTGGAAATGTTCTGGATTATAGTTCGCCAAAGAGACATGGCAACTTCATGAAAAGCTGAGTTCTACCCTGGACTCATGCCTGGAAAAAAGAGGCACAGAAACCCCCATTCCAGGGCGAGTTGACAAACTCAGGATACGGACTTGGAAAAAGGCTCAATGATACACCTGAAATTATTTCCAAATTAGAAGTTCACAGGAGGCACCATGTGATCGGGGGAGCACAGTCATGCAAGAGAGTTCCCTTATTCTTGGAAACATGCAGAAGGTCTTGGGGTAAAGGGCCCTACTATATGCTACTCATGACCAAGTGGTTCAGAAAAAATTGTAAGTGTGAGTGTATGTGTGCAAGCCTGTGAGTGTGTGTATGGGCATGTGCAAGTGTGCACACATGAGCGCATGTGCATGAATGTGAGGGTGTGATTATGTGTATGTTTGCTGAGTGCATATGTAAAAACACGAGTATGTGCAAGTGTGTCTGTGTGCTTATGTGCAAGCATGCGGGAGCATGTGTGATTGCACACACGTTCGAGTACGTGTGTATAAGTGTGTGTGAATCCATGTGTACAAACGTGTGTGCAAGTGTTTGTCCGTGTGTGTCTGAGTGTGTTTACGTGTGTTAGCATGTGATTATGCATGTGATTATGAGTGTGTCTAAGCATGTGTGTGTGTGAGCATTTGTTACACAGGGTGTCCAGTGCAAATAATAAAGAAATGGACACACTGTCAACAGTGAGCCCTGGTGGTGCAAATGGTTAAGCGCTAGACAACCAGCTGAAAGGCTGGTGGCTCAAACGCCCACAGCTGCTCCTCGGTAGAAAGCCCTGGCAACCTCCTGTAAAGATTTACAGCCAAGAAAACCCCATGGGGTAGGGCCACTCATCACGAGGGGTCGCTATGAGTCGGAATCTACTTGACAGCACGCAACAAAAACAACAAAATGTCCCTAGTTGGCGAATCTGGGTAAAGTGTAGACAGTGTTCTCTGTATCAGTCTTATTATTCTAACTTTTCCCTGTTTGAAATTATTTCCAAATTAGAAGTTCACAAGAGGCACCACGTGATCGGGGGCGCACCCAGTGCGCACAATCTACGGTGGTGCGTGCTGGGCCAGTGTCGCGGCTGGGCCAGCGCTGCGGGGAGCTCAGTGCCCGGGGCTGCTTGGCGCTCGATCTGCGTGACGCTCGCTTGATCCCTCGGGTGGGTGTCGGGTCCCTCCGCACGAGGACGGTGTGTGATTTAAATGACACAGAGGTCAATGCTGTACCGAAGGAGCTCCGACTGCAATCGGTGGTCGTCCCTCCTGTGGGACTGCTCCTGGGTTTTGGAGAACAGATTTGATAGACGGTGAAAGGGCCCTTGAACAAGGAGTCTGGTTGGGTGGAGGCTGGGATGCGAGAGGGTGCAGCCGCGCGCTGTTCCGACGTCAGCTTCGTGCTACGGCGGGAAGACCTGCGCTTTCTGGCTCGCAGGACTCTAGTTCCTTCGTTTATCAGCCAGACTGACTTCGGAATCAGCAGACCCGGAGAGATGAATTAAAGGCGCGTGCGAGAGGCCCCGACCCACCCCCTGGCGCCTCCAGGCCATCTTCTCTCCCAGAACTGCCTGCTACCGGGCACCCACGCACTGTGGCTCCGTTACGCAGGGCGCCGGTTTGTGCACCAAGTCTTGGATTTCTACCCTAAGAATTTCAGGAATTTGCTTAAGTCTGAAAAGAAAACTTGCTCGAAACATCTCTCCGGAGTTATAATTTCTTGGGTCTGCTGGAATGTGTGTCCTCTCATAAGTGGCCATGTGTCTGTCTGGAGAGTGGGCTTTGCTCCACAGGCTGCCTAGTCCTGGGCTCTTGCTCTGTTTCTGGGGGCCCCATGGAAGCTGACGAGGGCCACATGCCCTGTCCCCAGTCCTGGCAGCCGGGTTCGGTGTGTGATCCAGGTCTGACTGGCCGGACGCTCCCACCCAGGGGTATGATGCAGAGGCGCAGGGAGAGGGGGTGACTCAACGGTGGCGGCAGTGGATGTGCGTGGCCGGCAGGGAGGCAGGGAACATCCAGGCCCGGCCAAGCCCGGCTGCAGCAGGGCGCGTCCTGTGGCGCCAGGTCAGTGGCCCGTGGCCCAAGGAGACCATTCCTGTGGTGTGTTTTGGCTGGACCCTGCCTCCTTCATGCCTTCCTGTTTCCTGAGACCAATTCCTCCATCTTCCTGTCAATCCTGGGGCCTTTCTGGATGATTCTGCCAATAAATTTCATTTCTGCTGAGGCTGGCTAGGGTAGGACTCCATCAAGGGCCCCTGACTCAAATGCCCACTAAGCCACGTTGCGGTGACCGACTGTGCCCCCCACCCTGGGCAGGGACAATTTCACTTGCTCTTGTCTCCCTGATACCAGGACACAGGCTCAGAGCAACACCCCAGACACCTTTGGGCTGAAGGACATGGCAGGGAGGGCACCACAAAAAGACCAGTTTTGTTAGGGTTAAATAACTGTAGTACTATAATCTCTCCAGCGGCCTCCTGGCAGCAGAGTTTTTCACCGGCCCTTGGCAAAATAGTGCTAGCTGAATATTCTTTCACTTTTGAAAAACACAGCGATCAATTGTAAATTAATACCTAACCTCTTCACGCTATTCATCCGTGGAAATGTTAAGGCTGACAAAGAAATTTCTGCCAAATGGCGGTCCCTTTTAATTTGTGGAGATGGACGCCAAGCCAGGCGCCGAGGCGAGTCCAGTCTGCCTGGCATGGAGCAACGAGCTGGCCCCCTGGCTTCTGCACTCGCGGCACGAAAAGGTTGAAAATCTGGAAGACGTGGGCGCAGGTATGCAAGCTGAGAAACAACACGGAGTCCTTGTTTCTGACTCCGTGAACTGCCCCAAAAGCCTCCTAGGCATTTCTATTTCTAGGCAATTCTGTTTAAGTAGAAGAAGTGAGGGATGGGCCGTGGGGCTGGAAAGACTGCGGCCGCTGACCCTGGGACACGTTGTCCTGCCCCTCAGTGCTGCCCCTCCGGGGGGAAGCTGCTGGTGTCCTGCGGAGGAGCGTCCTGGGTCCCAGGAGGGCAGTGGGCACTTTCTGTGCTCTGGCACCCCTGCTGGCAGATGCATCCTCAGCGGACACCCGCTGGGCACTGTCCACAACGATCCCAGTGGTGGGGGCGAGCGGAGGTGAGAGCCGCATGACAAGTGTCACGCCTGACTACCGTGCTCTCCGAATGCGCATTTGATCTTCAGCAGCCCCCTGCCCGGCCCCACCACAGTAACCACTCCCGACAGCCCTCTCCTGCAGCAGGAAGCGCCGAGCACGGACGCAGATCCGAGATGCAGTGTGCCAGGTGGCCCAGGGCTGGGCGCTGGGTAGGGTCTTCTGATCAGCAACCAGTCCTTTGGCTGGGCCACTCTGAATGGCCTCTCTTGATGATATGGGCCAAACCCTAGGTGACCTAATAAGCACCCCCCCCAAGCCAACCCCTATGTCCTAAGCTCACTGCTGGGCTCTGGAATATGACATGTGTCCCAGGCAGCCGGACATAGAAAGGCTGAGAAACATTTCTCTACATTTCCTCCCTCCTTCCTTCCCTCCTTCTCTCCTTCTTCCCTCCTTCTCTCCTTCTTCCCTCCCTCCTTCCTTCCCTCCTTCTCTCCTTCCTTCCCTCTCCTTCTTTCCTTCCCTCCCTCCTTCTTTCCCTCCCTCCCTCCCTCCTTCCTTCCCTCCTTCTTCCTTCCCTCCCTCCTTCCCTCTTTTCTTCTTCCCTCCCTCCTTCCTTCCCTTCCTCCTTTCCTCCCTCCTCCAGGGGTGCAGAGAGAACCCGTCCCAGAATCAGGGGACAGCCCCCGTGCACCCGCAGTGAGCGGATGGGACATCAGGGTCTGTGTACTGAATGAACAGATCCCGGGGTGCACAGAGGACTCGTCCCAGAACCGAGGGACAGCCCCTGTGCCCCTGCAGTGAGCGAACGGGACATTGAGGTCTGTGGGGATGGTGGGACAGACCCGGGGGTGCAGAGAGCAGAAAGAGCGATACGGGGAAACGCCCACAGCGTGCGGCTGTTTATCTAAGAAAGAAAAGGATCTGAGGAGAGTTATGTATTTGCTTATATTTAAGAAAGAAGAATAAACTATGACAAGCTAGTTACACAGGGAGGGAGGAAGGAGCAGGTGAGGCCACCGGGACCCATGCTCGGCTTCTGTGAATATTTCTGATTGGGTCCATTTGACTTTGGAACCTTGTAAATGTCTTACCTAATTGTAAACAAAATTTGATTACGTAGCGCTCCTGCCTGCCTCGCTGTGTGTCCTGCCGGTGGCTCACCCCAGCCAGGCCTCCTCCACGGTTCCCCTGGTGGGACCAGAACAACAAGAGAGGGATCAGATCAGGGGTGGTGTCACTGGCCTCCTCCCCCCAGGGCCTTGGCCAAGGCTGGCCTCTTCTGTCTTGTTGATGTAGCGATTTCTCCAACCAAACCTTGACCATAGCTTTCAACATGCCCAGGAAAGGCCACCTGGCACCCCTCCTTGCCCTGTGGCCTCTGCTGTCCCCGCTTTCTGACCCCATTTTCCTAGCCCTCGCAGCCCAGCCCTGAAGTCCCTTCGGTAGGTCTTGTGAAGCCCCTCAGGCCCCATGCACACAGGTGGATGACTTGGCTCCATGTTCACTCCTCCCCAGCCCTGTCCTGTGTCAGGGTCCTGTCACCCTTCAGATGGCACAGCCAGACACCCCAGAGTCACCGTTGGACCTTCCGGCCTCCTAAATCCTCTCCCACTGCCTTCCAGGCCAAGTGCCCCTTCCCGCCCCAGGCCCATCTGTCTGGGTCCTATCCCATGATCGGCTCACTGGGGCCTCCTGCAGGCTGGGGACCCTCTGGGCACCCCTGGGACTCAGCCGGCCTGCTTGTGCCTCACTGTGGGTTCAAGTCCAACCACCCTTCCCCTGTCGAGCCTCCCCAGGACCTCGGTCAGGTAAAGTCCGGCCAGGCCACCTCCCTCCTTAGCGCACTCCGCAGCTGCAGTGCCACGTCCTGTGACTGCTTCACTGATGCTGTCCCCAGATGCAGCTGTGAGGGGTGGGGCCGTGGCTGTGTCGTCCACAGGTGCATCCCCATGTCCACCTGCGTGGGCTCTGGCGGGCCAGCACCTGTGCAGAATGAACCAACAGGGCAGGGAGAGGTGGCGGGCGTCACCCAGCAGGCCTGGGGAGGAGGACTGGGAGGAGGACCCTGGTGAGGTCGCTGAGCAAGGCTGGGAGAAGGAGCCCTAGAGGTCAGGTGGGGAGACAGAACTCACAAGGACCGGGGCCTCACTTTTTATGGACCCTATTCCTCGCAGGGCTCAGCTAGTGCTGGGCACTTTGCAGGTGTCTGAAGGACAGTGAACATCACTGATGCTCACTGTGGCGTTGCTTGAACAGAGGAAAAGAGGCATAACCCAAATGGCTGGCCAGTGTGGACCGGGTACGTGAAATTGTGGCTCGTTCCTCCACTCTGCCGGCCCACCGCTGCTGGAGGCGAGCTTAGCCCACAGGAGCTTCCACAGAAGGAGCTCACGGCCGAGCCCGGAGGGCAAGGCCAGAACCACCTATGCAGTGTGATCTCCCGAGCCCCTGGGTGGTGCAGACAGTTAATGTGCTCGGCTGCTAACCAAGAGGTTGGAGTCCACCCAGAGATGCCTCAGAAGAAAGGCCTGGGGGTGATCTACTTTCAAAATAGCATACTGAAAACCCTATAGAGCACAGTTCTACTCTGACACACACAGGGTTGCCGTGAGTCAGAGCCGACTCCACGGCAACTGGTTTAGCATGATCTAATTTTTCTTAAAAACAAAGCCAAATAATCTAACCCCAACCAAGCAGGAATTTTGAGAGATGAGAAATGAATTTGGAAAATATTGTGCTGCCAAAGAAGAAATCTGTGAGACGCAGCTGATCCAAGTGCTTGTACCTGGGTGGGGAGGGCCTGGGAGACAGGCGCCTCTCCCCCACCATGTTGACTTCCCAGTGCCTGCTGGGGTGAAGGGTGAGGAGGGGCTGCTCCCCACTGTCTCAGTTTTAGGGTTTGGATTGACTAAGTGTTATCGAGTAATTAAAGCCAGATGAGAAACAACAGACAAACTATCACGGTAGATACCTTGTCAAGTATTTATTTAGTGCCTACTGGATGTATTAAGGAGCCTTGGTGGCACAGTGATGAAGTGCTCGGTTGATAACTGAAAGGTCAGTGGTTCAAACCCACCAGCCGCTCCATGGGAGAAACGTGGGGCTGTCTGCTTCCATAAATATTACAGGCTTGGAAACCCTACGGGGCAGTTCTACTCTGTCCTATAGGGTTGCTATGAGTCAGAATGGACTCAAAGAAAGGGTTTGGTTTAGGTTTTTTGGATGATTGTATTTAAATGGATGAGGTATTTGTTGTTGTTAGGTGCCATGGAGTGGGTTCCATGGTTGAACGTCAACCAATTCTTTTTGGTACAGTGACTTTTTGTATTCCTTCCATCTTCCTTTGATGCTTCCTGTGTCTTCCATATTTGGCTCATAGAATCCTTCAATATTATATAACTCAAGGCTTAAATTTTTTCAGTTCTTTCAGCTTGAGAAATGCCGAGCGTGTTCTTCCCTTCTGGTTTTCTAACCCCAGCT
>NW_004444047.1:6709971-6711043 GCF_000243295.1 Trichechus manatus latirostris | reverse complement strand
TTCAGTTTGGATTGCTAAACATGACCAAGTTCCTGGGTACGTTATTGTCACTAACATCTGAATACTTTCCTGAATGTGAGTGTCAAGACCTTTACCTTTGAGTTCACTGTCCAAACATTCCATGGAGAACATTTTGTAAAATGCACCCTTTAGAGACATTCCTGTTGCTTCCCTGAGCCGTGTTCCCTCCTGGGATCATTGATCAAACTCAGTAAGCCGAGCCACAATGACATCCCAGCTCGTTGGCTGTGCGTGCTACTTGGCACTGTGGTCTTCACTCAATGTAAATTAGATGTCTCAGTCTCGCAGTATCGTTCAGTTTTATCTTTGTAATGTTCTTCAGTTGCCTAGAGCTTTTACAGCCTCAGCCAAAGCAGTAGTAAATAGACCGCCTGTTGTCCTGTGAAATGGAAATCTGATTTACACTTTAGAGCTGATTATAAGGCTCACTTGGGCCTAACGCCCTCTAGTGTACAAAAGAGGTACTGTGAACTGGAGACAAAGTAGAAGACTCTTCAAAGATTGCATTGTTGCACTTGGGGAAACACCTGGAATATAAATGTGCAGGAAGTGTGGGTTCGGGACTCCATTGTTAATATGGGAGTATTTTATCTATGCTTGTCACAGATTGTAAAATAGCTATGAATCAAACATTCTCACATGGCAGTTGTTTGAACAGAAAAGGGGACACTGCATGGTTTAAAAGCAGAATAGGTGCATGGCAGGGTTGTATTCTTTCACCTTAGTTATTCAGTCTGTATGATCAGCAAATAATTCAAGAAGCTGGACTAAATGAAGCAGGCCATGGCATCAGGATTGGAGGAGATTCATTAACAACCTGTGATATGCAGATGAAACAACCTTGCTTGCCTAAAATGAAGACAACTTGAAGTGCTTACTGATGAAGGTCTAAGACTACAGACTTCACTGTGGATTATACCTCAACATAAAGAAAACAAAAATCCTCACAACTGGACTAATAAGCAACATCATGATAAATGCAGAATATATTGAAATTGTCAAGGATTTCATTTTACTATGATCTAAAATCAATGCCCATGGAAACAGCAGT
>NW_004444047.1:6684112-6689099 GCF_000243295.1 Trichechus manatus latirostris | reverse complement strand
GGGACATAGCCAGGCTGGACTAACATTTGGCTCCTGAGCAAAGATCTACCCGTGAGATTTTTACACTGCCTAAATTGTTGTCTGTTGGAACGTTCTCGGTTAATAACAAACTTCTTTTAAAAATGTAAATAGCCCCTTTCCATCTGCTTTACTTGTACCATAGGGGAAATTTGAAAAGATTGCTTTTTCTTAGTATCTGAATCCTTTGAATCCGGGTTTTGGAGAACTGTAACAGAAAAAAGGTAGGGCAAGAAGGAAAGAAAAGCATGTAGGAGCACATGCTTCTGTATCAGCACTGGGTAGGCCCCCTTTTAAAAAGGAAAAACCTGAATCAGAGAGGGACAGTGAATTTCCAAGGCTGCACAGCAGAAAGTGGCCGACCTGGAATGCAAACCCAGGCTTGTCCAGCTCGGTCTTTCCGCTTACCCACCGCTGCCCTTCAGAAAGGCAAGGCAAGGACTGTGGAGACAAGCACTTGGGGCGGCCAAGACCAGGAAGCAATCCGGTGACAAGATGTGAGAGAAGGCTCCAACAGCAGGACCCCAGGAAACCAGAGCAGGGCACTGAGCACACAGAGAGCCACGGCCAAGTGTCAAGGACAAACCACAGCTTCTAAAATGCAGTTAAATCTCACTTACCTAACGATCACTTCACTGCAAAAAATATATACAGAAATCCCCTGCCATTCAGAATACTGCTGTGCATAGAGGGTTAAGAGAGGCCCTTCCTCTTCTGCGTGGGGATTTCACCTTCAGTTAACTTCCTGTTTCCCTGGTAACCTGAAAAGGGTGACATGACAACTGCCCCATTCTAGGGTAAAAATGACCTCTGGATGGGGAAACTACGTGGTGGGGAGATCGAGCTTTGGGCTTCCCTGAGTGTGGTGACTCTTGGGACTGGCAAGAACCATGGATTGTTAGGACACTGGCCCTGTGGGGAAGGACGCTTCTGAGGACCAAGAGGTCCCTGCCAGTATGGGTCTCATCTCTTTGCACCTGAGCTGGCTGGCTGCGTCTGACTGCTGCGTTGTAGGACTCAGCTTTGGGCTGCTGACGCTGATTCTCTTCTCTTCCGCTGTAGCTGGGGGGCCTCTGATGCTCTACTACTAATACTACATTCCACTAACATTTATCAATTTTGTTAATATTTTCAAAGAAACAACTTTTTGGTCCATTGATTTTCTCTACTGTCTTCCTAGTTTCTATTTCATTGATTTCTACTCTGATCTTTATTATTTCCTTCTACTTACTTGGGATTGATTCACTATTCTTTTCTAGATCCTTGAGGTGGAAGCTTAGATTATTAATTTTAGATCTTCTTCTAATCTAAGCATTTAAAGCTGTACAATTTCCTCTAAGCAATGCTTTAGCTGTATCCTATAAATTCTGATATGTTGAATTTTCATTCAATTCAAGATCTTTTCTAACATTCCTTGTGACTTTTTTTTCTCTGACCCACAGGTTATTTAGAATTATTCAAAAATTTCCAAATATTTGCTTTATTCTCACGTTTTTTCTGTCATGGAATTCTAATGCAATTCTACTGTGGTAATCACACTTTGTATGATTTCAATCCTTTTAAATGTATTGAGACTTGTTTTATGGCCTAACATATGGTCTACTGTGGACAATGTTCTATTTGCACTTGAGAAAAATGTATTTTGCTGTTGCTGGGTAGAGTGTTCTATATTTGTCAGTTGAGTCAAATTGGTTAACATGTTATTCATGTCTTCTATATTCTTAATAATTATTTACCTAGGTCTATCAATTATTGAGAGTGGGGGTCTTGTTTGGTGTGTACACATTATCTTCCTGATATATGGGCCTTTCTTAAAATCATGAAATGCCCCCTCTGTCTCTAGTAATATTCCTTATATTAATGTATAGTTTATCTGTTATTAATAATAGCCACTCCAGCTCTCTTCTGGCTACTGTTTGCTTGGTAACAAATAACTAGTTTTTCTATACTTTCCTTTCAACATATTTGTATCTTTGCATTTAAAGTGTGTCTCTTATAGCTGGCATATAGTTGGAGTTTTCTTTTATATCTAGTCTGACAATCTGTGTTTTTTCATTGGAGTGTTTCATTCACAGTGAGGAACTGATCCAGACTGGAGGAGACTGGAGAGACATTATAACTGAATGCAATGGTGTCTGGAGATGGGACCCGGGGCCAGAAAGAAAACAAGACACTATTTTACAGCTGCTGAAATACGAATGCGGTTCTGCGGATTGGACGGTAGAGCTGTATCAGTGTTGATTCCTGGTGCGGAGGGTTGTGGGGTGGTTTTGTGGAGGCGTGCCTTTGTTTTTAGGAAATGCACACTGAGTATCTAAGGGTGCTAGGGCAGCATGTCTGTGACATCCTTTCAAGTTGTTCAGAAAATGCCAACGATAAGGGATATGGAGAAAATTTGGTGAAATGTTAACAGTTGGAAAATCTGAATGAGGGGATATGGGAGTTTATTATGCTGTTCTTACAATATTTCTGTGTTTGAAAAATTTTCAAAATAAATTATTAAAAATACAAGTTGCAGACTCATCTCATAATATACCTCATTATAAAATCCAAAGAATTTGGGAAAAAATAAGCATTAAAAACCTAGGAGAAAATTATTCAGGTATGGAAAAAAGACTAAGCATAAAAACATAAGAAAGAAAAAGGATAACAGCCATAGATTTGACTATATAGAAATGTTAAACTTATAAAATTAAAAAGCAAATTTGGTAAAAGGTCAATATTCTTCATATATGAGGACTTCAAATACATAAAGACCATGAGCAAAAACAGCTAATTAATAGAAAAATCACAAAAAATGAATAAAGTTAAAATATTTAGGATGAACTCAAAGAGACCCATGCCAAGATACAGTATAGTCAAACTGTCAAAACCCAAAAACAAAGTGAGAATTTTGAAACAGCAAGAGAGAAGTAACTTGTCATGTACAAGGAATCCTTGATAAAATGAACAGCTGATTTCTCCTCAGAATCACAGAGGCCAGAAGTCAGTGGGACGCCATATTTAAAGTTCTGAAAGAAGAAAACAGCCAACCAAGAATTCTGTATCTGACAAAACTATCCTTCAAGACAGTTACTGAAGGAGAAGTTAGGACATTTCCAGACAAAAAACAGATGTGCTGTGAACAAATAATCCAAGAAGCTATATGAAGAAAGTGGCATCAGGATTGGAGGAAGACTCATTCACAAACTGTGATATGCAGATGACACAACCTTGCTTGCTGAAAATGAAGATGACCTGAAGCATTTACTGATGATGGTCAAAGACTACCGCTTTCAGGATAGATTACACCTGAATGTGAAGAAAACAAAAATCCTCACACTTGCATGGATAAACATCATCGTAATAAATGAAAAAGAAATTGAAGTTGTCAATGATTTCATTCTACTTGGATCAACAATGAATGTACATGGGAGCAGCATTCAAGAAATAAAATGACATATTTCAATGGGCAAATTTGGCTGCAAAAGACCTCTTTAAAGCTTTAGAAAGCAAAGATGTCACTTTGATGATCAAGGTGTGCCTGACCCAAGCCTAGATCTTTTTAATCACTTCGTATGCAGGTAAAAGCTGAATGATGAAAAAGAAGACTGGAAAAGAACTGATGCATTCGAACTGTGGTACTGGCAAAGAATACTAAATGTTCTGTGAACTGCCAAGAGAACAAACAAATCAGTCTTAGAAGAGATACAATCAGAATGCTCCTTAGAAGAGAGGATGGCGAGACTTTTGCTTCTTTACTTTGGATATCTCATCAGGAAAGACCAATTGCTAGAAAACAACATCACGGTTGGTATTACAGATTGAATTATGTCCCCCAAAAATATATGTTGTAAATCCTAATCCCTATACCTGTGGTTATAATTTCATCTGGGATTGGGTTTTCTTTGTTATGTTAGAGAGGCCATATTAGTGTAGGGTGTGTTTTAAGCCAATCACTTATGAGATATAAACAGAGCAGATTAGGACAGAGGAGCATGCACAGATGGGATAAGACAGATGCCATGATACATGAATATCACCAAGGAGCCAAAGAATAAGGACCTTTCCCTAGAGCCAGTACCCTGAATTTGTACTTCTAGCTTCCTAAACTGTGAGACAATAAATTTCTCTGTGTTAAAGCACCAACTTGCAGTATTTCTGTTATAGCAGCACTAGATAACTAAGACTGTTGGTAAAACAGATGATCAGTGACAGCAAGGGAAACTTTCAACCAGATGGGTTGAAACAATAGCCAAACCAATGGACTCAAACATAACAACAATCAAGGCGCAGGACTTGTCAACATTTTGTTCTGTTATACATAAGGCCACCATGAGATGGAGTTGTCTTGACAGCAACTAACAACAATAATAGACCTGCCCAATAAAAAAATGTTAAAAAGGAGTTCTTCAGACTGAAATAAAAAGACACTACATGAAGCCATAGAAGAAATAAAAAACACCAATAAAGGTAATTACACAGGTAAATATAAAAAACAGTATTATTATACTTTAGGTTTATGTAATTCCTTTCTCCTCCTAAAAGATTTAAAAGGGAAATGCATAAACAATAATTATAAATCTATGTTAATGGGCACACAATGTGTAACAATAAGGTAAAGGGGAGAATGTATATTATGGTAACTAAGCTGGTATTATACTCACTAGGTGGTTATAAGTTTAAGATGTTAACTTTAATCCCCAAGGTAACCACTAAGAAAATAACTAAAAAGTATACATAAAAGGAAAGAAGAGAATCCAAATGTTACACTACAAAAAACCCACTTAAATACAAAAAAAAAGGCAGTAAGGGAGGACTTCAAGGCCAAAACACATATAAGATATACAGAAAACATAAATGGGAGATGCAAATCCTTCTTTATCAGTAATCACATTAAAGGTAAATGGATTACACTCTCCTACTGAAAGGCAGAGACTGGTGAATTGGATTAAAAAACAGGATCCATATATGTGTTGTGGACAAGAGA
>NW_004444047.1:6681648-6682664 GCF_000243295.1 Trichechus manatus latirostris | reverse complement strand
TGTTATAGTAGCACTAGAAGACTAAGACACTTACTGACTGGGGAAGGGAGCCTAAGACCGCATGGGTGTGGGGCATGGGGTGCTACCCTTGGAAATAAACCAATGATTCAAAACCAATGCCGCTGAATAAGGCTGGTAAGCAAACTTAGTAATATAATTCTTCTTCAAAAGCAAGAGGATACACAATGCAACAAGACCAGTTTTCCTTTGAGACTTGTTAAACGGTAATTACAAAAGAGTTCTCCCTAAAAGGATTCAATAGCGCCATCATTTTGGTAAATATGTAGTCTCCTATGCTGACTTTGTTGAAGGATAACACTCATTTGGATATATTCTGATAACTCTGATTAAAAATTACTTTTGTGGGAATATATTTTAATAGGGGTATCAATTTGAGATAAGGTTACTGGAATTTTTACTTACCCATGCGTCCATCCTGAGGTGGACTGATCAAAGAGATTCTTGCAGGGCCAGCTGCTACCTCAGGCTAAGTATATGAAAAGAAAACAATTAACAAAATTCCGAAGTTGCCATTTATGAGATGAAGACTCTTACTCCTTATTAAGTTCATATTTCCTTGCACTCGATCTCCATAGTCTTTATCACAAATTTGACAAATTCCACCTGACTTGGTTATATGTTTATTTTCTGCCTCTCCTGCTGGAATGAAATCCCCGTGAGGCAGGGGTTATCATCTTTATTTCCAACAGGCTGTTCCACCAGGGCCTAAAACAGGGAATGAAGGAAGGACTCCACCAGTGTTTTTAAGATTTCAGAAGATAAAAAGTAAATAAAATAACACGTAAATCAATTTAGCCAGTTAGTCTTTAATATTCTCTATTCTCTCCCACGTTCCGGTTATTATTGGGTGTTAATAACTAACAACATTCTCTGCCAATTACCCGAATTTTAAGGAAAACCAGGAAGCTGAGCTGCTGTTGTTGCTGTTGGTAGGTGCCACTGAGTCGGTTCCTACTCATAGCCATCTGTCTTAGTTATCTAGTGTTGCTATAACA
>NW_004444047.1:6675386-6676316 GCF_000243295.1 Trichechus manatus latirostris | reverse complement strand
TTCCCCTTCAGATTTCTCATTGCTAGTGTATAAAAACCCAACTGACTTTTCTTTACTGACCTTGTACCCTGCAACTTTGCTAAATTCCTGTATTAGATCTATAAGTTTTCTTGTGGACTTTTTGGGATTTTCTATATATATGAACATATCTGCAAGTAGAGATAATTTTACTTCTTCTTTTCCAATCTGGAAACCTTTTATCCTTTTTCTTGTCTTATTGCTCTGGCTAGGACTTCTAATACAATACTGAATATAAGTGGTGAGAGCGGGCACTCTTGTTCCTGATTTCAAGGGAAAGAGCTCAGTCTTTCTCCATTAAGTATAATGTTGGCTGTTAGCTTTTCATATATACCCTGAATCATATTGAGGGATTTTCCTTCTAATCTTCTTCAGCGATTTCATCAAGAAAGGGTGTTAGATTTTACCAAATGCTTTTTCTGCATCCATAGAAATGATCGTGTGGTTCTTTTCCTTCGCGCTATTGATGTGGTGTATTACATTGATGGATTTTCTATGTTGAACCATTCCTGCATTCCTGGAATAAATCCCACTTGGTAATGGTGTATGACTCTTAATATGCTGTTGGATTCTGTTCGCTAGTATTTTGTTGAGGATTTTTGCATCTATATCCGTAAGAGATACCTGGCCTGCAGTTTTCTTTTCTTGTGGTGTCTTTGTCTGATTTAGGTATCAGGGTTGTTTGCTTTGCAGAATGAATTAGGGAGTATTCCTTCCTTCTCTCTCTTTTGGAAGAGTTTAAACAGTATTGGGGACAATTCTTTGCTAAATGTTTGGTAGAATTCTCCAGTGAAGCCATGTGGTTTGGTCTTTTTTTTTGCTGGGAGATTTTTTAATCACTGATTTGATCTCTTCACTTGTTATGGGTCTGTTAAGACTTTCTATTTCCTCTTGAGTCAGTCTGGGTTAAGT
>NW_004444047.1:6672354-6673292 GCF_000243295.1 Trichechus manatus latirostris | reverse complement strand
GAAATCCTTGACAACTTCAGTCTTTTCTCTGTTTATCATGATATTGTTTATTGGCCCAGTTGTGAGGACTTTTGTTTTCTTTATGTTGAGGTGTAATCCAGACTGAAGGCTGTGGTCTTTGATCTTCATCAGTAAGTCTTCAAGTCCTCTTCACTTTCAGCAAGCACGGTTGTGTCATCTGTGTAATGCAAGTTGTTAATGAGTCTTCCTCCAATCCTGATGCCTCGTTCTTCACATAGTCCAGCTTCTTACTTTTTATATATTTATTAAAAAACATGAAAGACAAAATATTTAGAATTATCAAGCAAGAATATCTTATTACTAGCCCTTAGACTTGTGTCCATACATTTTCCTTTATTAGAGATCTTTCTTTTTATGTATAGCTTTGAGTTACTTTCTAGTGTCTTTTACCTTTTCTGATTTTCAACCATGCAGTATCCCCCTGTTCTGTTCCAATGACTGCCTCTTGGTCTATGTATAGGTTCTGCATGAACACAATGAAGTGTTCTGTATTCCCATACTTCCCAATGTTATCCGTAATTTGTTGTAATCCACACAGTCGAATGCCTTTGTGCAGTCAATAAAACACAACTAACCATCTTTCTGGTATTCCGTGCTTTCAGCCAAGAACCATATGACATCAACAATGACATCCCTCCTTCCGTGTCCTCCTCTGAATCAGGCTTCAATTTTTGGCAATTCCCTGTTGATATACTGCTGCAACTGTTTTTTAATTATATTCAGCAAAATTTTACTTGCATGTGATATTAATGATATTGTTTGATAATTTTTGCATTCTATTGGATCACCTTTCTTTGGAATGGGGATGAATATGGATCTCTTCCAATCAGTTGGCCAGGTAGCCATCTTCCCCATTTCTTGGCATAGACAAGCAAGTGCCTTCAATGTTGCATTCGTTTGTTAAATCATCTCAGTTG
>NW_004444047.1:6660642-6671134 GCF_000243295.1 Trichechus manatus latirostris | reverse complement strand
AACCCATGGAACGCCAACAAGAATTGTCTCAGGTGATACTTCAGTCAGGACTTCTCTGGCTACAGGTGAACACAACTCAAACTATCTTAAGGGGAAAAAAAAAAAAGGGGAGAAAGAATTTACTAGTTTCTGTAACTGAGAAGTTCTGGACGATCTCCCGTCAGCCAGGGAGGGATGGAGGCCCCAAATGATGCCACCACACAGTCTGTATCTCAGTCCTACCTTCCTCGGAACGGTGGACTCGCTTTTGAGCTGGCCCTCCCCATACAGTGGGAAAGATCAGCTCTAGCTTGGCCAGCGTGTCTCTCTTTTTAGACAGCTCCACCAAAAGTCCCAGTGTTGATTCACATTTGTCCAATATGTGGGGTACATGACATTCTCAAACCAACCACTATGGCCACAAGGATGGGGTACTAACTGGCCAGCCTGGATGACATACTCACTTTGTTCTGGACCCTGAGCCCCACCAGGAGAAGAAAGGCTTCCTGAGCACAACCCATGTGGGGCAGAACCATTCCAAGCTGACACCAAAGGCTCCTAAAGCTAACACACACTTGGACTCGTGCATGACAGTTTCAATAACAGCTCCTCTTTCTCTCCTGAGTTTCATTTCTCCAGGTCCTGGGGAAGCATCTGTATCGCTCCTCTCCAGCCCTAGAAGATGAGATCCAGCAGCTCTACCTTCTCTTTCCCTCCTCTTCCCACCCAAGCCTTCACACAATCAGCTGGAACATCCACTGCAATTGTATGGTAAGTACGAAAGGGAGCTGGAATCGCAAGCCTCTGAGTGCCCAATTTTTGACTGTATTGTTGAATGTCAGCAAAACGTCCAAGATTTCGGTTATGCAAGACCTGGGGATTCGGAGAGGCCATGGGATGGGAAGGGAAATGTAAGAGTGTCCAAAAGAAGAACTTGTGCAACTTACAAATGCTGGTTGGGTGATTTTCGTGAATTCCCAGCATCGATGCACACATACCTTTCCAAGGCTGATGAACTAGGTGGAAGGAGCAGATGTCCATTTGGCTTTGCTGAAGGCGCTGTGATAAAAAATCTTAATGTTAGCGCATTACTGGGTGAATTTCAGCAGCACGCATTGTCATCTTCTCCCCTTTTAGGCATTATTTTACTTACTTGATATGGGATTTTTGATTATGTTGAAAGCCGCCTGTTGCGATGATCTCATACTAAACAGACGGAAAAAAGGTATTGGATGAAGCCATAAAAATTGACTTTCAACTAATTCATTCCAAGTGAAAGTATAAGAAGAATGTGAAACAAGCACGTTTTTATCAGGCTGACAAAGGGCACTTCAAGCTGGTTAGCGGTTCTCTGCAATGTCCTACAGGTCTGACTGTGCCGCCTGCCCCAGGCCCTCCTGGAAGATGCAATTAATACTCACTGCCATTTACACAACTGGTTCTTGTGACTGTCACTGGACAAATGGCCATTTGCAGGTGTGAAACATAGGAAATAAAGACGTCACAGCGGGAACTACCAAGTTATTACAACCAAATTGCTTTTTAGAGATCATCAAGAGAAATGCTATTGTGGAAAAGTTAGTGAGTTGTTTTTTTAAAGTTGATGGAAGTTCTGGATCTATCTCCACCAGGCAGCAACTGACAAAAACAACAGTGCCTGAGGTCCAAAGTCCGGCGTTCCAGCTCAGGCCCTGCCGCACTGAGCACTTCAGATTAGAGAGCTCCCGCACCTGGGGCCCTAACCATAGGCACCAGATCCAGGCGTGTGCAGTTGCGTGCCCTGTCTGTCTCACGGGGCATGGTGGGCACTGGAGATGTGCATGTGAACGTTGTGAAGCGTGTTGTTCTCAGACGCACACAGGGGCACCAACGGCAACAGAAGAGGAGGCCAGGCCTTCTCCTCTGCCCCATCACACACCCATTTCCTCTGGGACAGATGGGGCTGGGAACCAGGCACCTCAGAAACCGAACCAAACCATGGTGCCCTCAAGGAGTCCAGTCTGGGGATGAGACTAGTAAGGAGCACATAATTATGCAATGACTCACTGCTCCAGGTCCCTGCCCAAGGTCACCTCCAAGAGCCTTCCCTGGCACCCCTGCTCCTCGGTCCCCTGACCCAGCTCCAGTAAGCCTTGTACACAGCACATTGCCCTGCCTGCCATGGTGTTCACTGTCTTCCTCCCCCTAAAAATATCAGCTCCCTGAGGGCAGGGGTTTCGTCTGCTCTGCTCACTCTGAATTTCCAGTGCCCAGAACAGGCTCGGGCAGACACCAGGAGCTCAGTAAAGACCTGCAGAGTGACTGACTGGCCACAGAGGGTAAAGACACTCTAGCCCTCTGCGTCGTGCACTCACTTCTGCGTCAAAATGACCATGGCGCAGATTTTGTTACATGCTGGGCTCTCCATGGGCCCCCACCCTCCTAAAAGACAAGAATAACAGGAAGTCAGCAATAATACCACCACCTCAAGTCCATGCAGCATTGAATGATTTATCTGCAGGCAGGGACAAGGAGGGGGAGGGGAGTCAAAACTGGGGCAAAAGTGGTCACAGGTCTGTAACCCCAGCCCAGCGGAAGTACAAGTGAATCCTCTCTGGAGGAAAACATGGGCAACACGAGCCCTCGTGTCCACAGATTGAGATCAACCCATGACCTCACTAAAGACCAAGAGCCATACCGGAAGTAAATCACCTCAAGTGAGAATCAGAGGGAAACAGTGGATTTGGATTCCTGAGGATACCGGGTATGGGAAAAACAATTGCCTATAGGATGCTTAGAGAAATAAAATATGGAGGCAGAAAAATAAGCAAGTGACACAATAATATAAAAATTACAAGGAATATTTTAGGAATGTAAAACATAATAGTCAAAATAAGAACTCCACAGATGTTATGGAGCAGCAGACCTGAGTAGAGGATTAGGGAACTGGAAGACGGATGGATCTGCAGAAATCACCTGGAATATATCAAAGCAACCTAAGATGACAGGAATCATGAAAAAAAGGCTAAGAGACATGGAAGACAAAACGAGCAGGTCTGTTATGTTCATAATAGATTGGCAGAAAGAGACTGGGGGGGAAGCAATATTTAAAAAGTTAATGGTTTAGAATTTTCCAGAATTAATGAAAGGCATGAATCCACAGAAGCAAAGCAAAGTATACATTAACGAGGATAAATAAAAGTAATTCCACACTTAGATACATTAGAAGTACCTGTCTTTACTCTTGTGATACTTTAAAGCAGGAGTTGGCAAAATTTTCTATAAAGGGCCCCTAGTAAAGAATGGGAATTTCAGAACACTTAATTTGTGCTCTTGAGGAACCCATACATAAACCAAGAGGCAGCTGTTCGAACAGAACAAGAGGATATTGCGTGGTTTAAAATTAGGAAATGACATACTGTAATGGGCAAATCTGCTGCAAAAGACCTCTTTTAAAACCTTAGAAAGCAAAAATGTCACTTTGATGCCTAGAGTGTATCCAATACAAGCCATGGTATTCTCAACCACCTCATATGCATGCGAAAGCTGGACAATGAAAAAGGAAGATAGAAGAAGAATTGACGCATTTGAATTATAGTGTTGGTGAAGAATGCTGAATATACCACGGACACACAGAAGAACGAACAACTCTCTCCTGGAGGAAGTACATCCAGAATGCTCCTTAGAAGGATGGCGAAACTTCGTCTCATGTACTTTGGACATGTGGTCAGGAGGGACCAGTCCCTGAAGAAGGACATCATGCTTGGTAAAGTAGAGGGTCAGCGAAAAAGAGGAAGACCCTCAATGAGATGGACAGACACAGTGGCTGCGATCATGGGCAACCAGGCAGTGTTTTGTTTTGCTGTACATAGGGTAGCTGTGAGTCAGAACTGACTTGATGGCACCTCACAACAACATCAGTTAAGTATATTAGGCTTTGTCACATCAGGTCTCTGTCACATATTCTTTTCTTTTTTCTTTTTTCTACAACCCTCTAAAAATGTAAAAGCCATTCTCACTTGACGATATAAAATATACACCGGGGACTGATTTAGCCTGTAGTTGCTGACCCCTAGAACGCACTATTCACAAAATAAGCACACAGCAACTCCTACAATGCACAAATGACAGCTGAAAGACGTCTTTTTCACCCCAGGGAGTGGCAGTCAGGAGCAGGACCATGGGCCACTGTGATGTTGCAGTCAGAGCTTGTCTCCTGCCCCGTGGCCCCCGAGCTGCCGTAGGAGGTGAACTGCCACATGGCACACGGGGTGGCAGACAGTAACCCACAGAGTCATCGACTCCCGTGACGCTTTAATTAATGTGTGACCCTCTAAACTGTGACTTCTGACTACTCAACATGCTAAGAAATGCTTAAGAAAAAATCCTATTTCATAAAATCGAAGACACCAGTGGATGTAAGGCGTGTCGAGTTTTGTCACATGCGCGGTGGACCACTGTGTTAACTGAACTGCAGCACGTGACTGACCCCACATTTCAGGGTCACTCATGCGGAAAAACGGGCATTCACACAGATGCAAAGCGGGGAAGGCACTGATGAGCCAAAATGGACAAAAAAGGAGAACTTTCAATTGCTAGATTTTCCAGGTGCTGAAGTGCAATACTTTCTGCCACCATTTCTGGTGAATTCCAGCCACTTTTGGTGTGTCTCTCTAAAATGCACCATGTACTCACTATGGGCTTTTACACACAGTATGCTGTGTAGACAGACCCTCTATACTTCCTGGCAGGAGGGAGGTGAACAGGCTGCAGAGTCCGCTGGGCAGGGCTGGTTGCTCCCAGCAGCAGCCTCGTGCTCTCTCCTGCCAGCATGCCAGCCAGGCCCCTTCCTGTTGCCTCGGGAATCACTGTTGAGCCCACCCACCAGCGGAATCACGCGTCTGTTTTTTCCCGTCTCCCTTTCTTCCCTTCGGTTTTCCCACGGTATTTTTACTTGGGCAGAAGTTGCTGGCAAACGAAAGTGCTCTTTGCTCACTTGGCGTGTGACTACAGCTGCATCTGCGGTCATCTTTCTCTGGTCTTTCTCCACTGCTCTCAGGCCTCCTTGCCTGTGGAGGTGGTGTGGCTTCTTTTGGATTGAGCGGTTCTAGCTCGTTCGGGAGAAGGCTGACCACAGACGCAGTCGTTCATGCTGACTACTGCACACTCCGAGGCTCACTGAGAAGGACCTCACCTTTGCAGCTGTTCTATCTGCAGCACTGCCTTCTGAAGTGATTCTTCCAGCTGAGAGATCTAAACATAACCAAACGACGTCTAGTTATCAGGACAGACGACGCCAAGTGACAGTTTAAAGACGACGTTGACCCTTTGAATGTTCCAAACCATCAGTCAGAATGCTGAAGGTTCCCTCAAGCTAGTTGTCAGCAAATTCACATGAAGTCCGATTCACTCAGTATTTATGACCTTGGCCTTTGAAAGTCATCACTGCAAAGCTAACTCAACCCCAATCCCCAGGAGACACATTTTGATCTGCCGCTCCCACAGACTAGGGTGGTACTAACAGGTGTGAGCAGAAGCCCAAATCAACTTCAGCCCTGGCCAGGTTTTTATCAGAGTATTCGTCCTCAAAATGTAAGAAGACAAAAATGGTATAACGCACCAAAATCTTTTCAAAAGCAGTCTTTGCAATTCCATTTGGTTTGGATCCGAGGCCTGCCGCTTTGTAGCTGCCGTGGAGCAAGGAGTAAGATGGGGCCTGTGGCCGGCCCAAGGGAGTGGGAGAAGCAGGACTTGGAAGAGGACGCTGGATTAACCGTGGTTTCTACTTGCAGAGGCAGTGCAGTGACTGCCTCTTCCTGGCAGACCTCTCTGCCGTAGATCACTCCCTCGCTTTTCCCTTCGCCCCCGGCACTCCCAACCCAGGACCGGCCTCAGGACATATAGGAGGGACAAGGGAGAAGGCAGGGGCAGGAGGCTCTTTTGCACTGAGCACGTGTGGCCACAGGCCTGAGGGCCACACTGTTCATGGACGCCCAGGTTCTACTTGGGCCCAGAAAAGAGGTGGCAGGAGCGTCAAGACAGAGGCCACGTAAAGGGGGAACATTCAGACTCTAGAAAGGGACCTCAGGATACTGAGTCTTCAAAGTCAGTCCCTTTATGTTTCTTATTCCAAACCTTCAAATTTAAAACCAAAAATAAATAAAAAAACAAAAATAAAAGGTGGTGGAATGGAGGAGTTTATATGAGCTGCTTCCAGTGCACCAGCAGCCTAGTGAGGAGGGTGGCCCCAGAGTGGGTGGCCCGACAGTCACCCTGGAGTCTGGAGGGGGGGTCTACGTGTGCCCCTCCTGCTGCATGCCTACCTTTCGGTGTCCCCTACCCCAGCTCCACCTGCGTCCTTCCTCTCCCGGTCTACACACCCTCCATGGAGAGTCCGCTAATCCAAATCATGTGGGTTAACGTGGGACTGAAGTGCCAGGCTATTTCTTGTTTTCACTAAAATTTTATTTTTCTTCAGCTGACTAAAAATCAAGTAAGGAGAATCCTATACTGCAAATGAATAGGTATTTCTAATTTCCTTTTATAATGATTAGCAGAACATACGTTACAACTACAGTTTAAGGAAAGGTATCTAATGAGTTGGAAGGATAATGATGGGTCAACATTTCAAAGATCTAATCCCAGAATTTCCGAAGGTGAAACTGCCCCCAGGTACCAAATTGTAAGGAAAAAAGAAACCATCCAGCTAGGTTGGCCCCTAGAGGCTACATGGCCCACTGAGACCAGGCTGATGGTCAGGAGGGGATACGGTGATGGTCCCCCAGATCAGAAGCCTGCCCTGTAACTGGAACAGCAGCGAAGAGCAGACCTCATGTCAGGTAGTCCACCACCATTAAGAGGGGAGCATTAGATAACAAGTCTGACATTAAATCACAAGTCAAAAGCTTCCAGAGGCAATGAGTTAACTGGATTTACCTTTTCTCTGTAGAAGGCTAACAATCTCTTCCTGTGTTTTTCTTGAAATTCTGAAATCTGAGAATAGAACACATTTCAGCTGCTGACGCCAGCACGTGGTCTCCACCGTAGAACATTTTGTCACGGGGAACCAAGCGACGACGTGCTCCGTTTCACAGGTATTTCCCCGACACACACTGGTCTCCTCCCCCCAGCCGCGGGGTCCACTAGGGCAGGGGCTGCTGGCTCTGCCACATTCCCAGCACCCGGCCCACAGCAGACGCTAGGTGCTCCTTTGTTCAGTGAATGGGTTAGTCACATGCCAGCAGGGCACCGCCAAACGCAAGCACAAGTTCAGTTTAACCTGTTCAACAGAAAGAGCTCAGGAGGCCCTGAGTCCTGTCTCCCAGCAGCCCTTCCCCTCCCTGCTGGTTTAGTGATGCTCTCGACCCCCCGCCATGGGGATGGGACACGTGGCCCACGACGGACCAATCCTGTGTGCTGCCCGTGGAATGGACTCCTGACCAAACAGCACCGATCAGAGAACATTCCTGAAACTGACACATGGTCCAGGGAGTGGGGGTGGGGGGTGGGGTAGAAGAGACATACAGAAGGAAGTCAAGCAGACTCTGGAAGAGCCGAGAAATTCCGAGCCTGGGGGCCCTGGTCTGAACTCCCAGAGTCAGCTATGCCTGAAACAGACACCATCCCTTGACTCCTCATCTATATGAGCCCACCATTCCGCTTCTGTTGCAGATCCTAATTTGAACTGGGCTGCTGGGAATACCAACATAAATTAGAAAATAGTGGTGTAGGATTTACTCAGAAGAGGAAAAACCCACTCATGTAAGTCAGATTTTCAGATAATGATGCTTACCCTCTTGAAATACCAGACTGTAATTGTTTAAGCCTAATGTTATCATCCTCTGTCCAGACCACTGGTCAACAGAGCTCATAGACAACAGAGAGGTTAGGCTGAACTAGTACTAAAAGTCAACATCCTATAAATCTATCATGCTGCCTCAAGAATCTGCTAGCAAAACACAAACACAAAGCAACCATGTGCGTTCCTCCCGCCCCGGGACTCACTGGTGCAGTACAGGGAGAAGACTCCCCTGGGGAAAGCAAAACTGCCCCCAACATACAAGGCTCCCACTCCCTGCTCCTCCACTGTGTGTGAGGTGGAACTGCCTTCGTTAAACAGGCCTACTCCTGACCAAGAATAACAAACACCAGCTTCGCATGTGCCCACCCCTCTTGGCTCCTGGGTTTCCAGAATTTTCTCAATTGATGTTACAAATGTTTCCCAGGAAGAAAGTGAAATGAGGGAATGTATTTGCTGATCAAATATCTGAGAAGGGACTTGCATCCAGGGTATATAAAATACACGATCCCTTTTGAGATAATTTACCCTGGGCTTCCCCAAACCGAGCCCTGGTGGAACAGTGCTAACCAAAAGGCTGGCGGTTCAAACCCACCAACTGCTCCACAGTCTGCTTCTGTAAAGATTACAGCTGAGGAGACCCTAGGGCAGTTCTACTCTGTCCTATAGGGTCACTATGAGTCGGGACTGACTCGACAGCAACAGGTTTGGTTTTCCCGTATCCCCAAACCACAGCCTCAGCTGACCAGACAGGCAGATGTAGTCATCCTGAGGAAGAGCAGCCTGTGCCCACCACTCACCTGGGAGGTTTCCTTTGAGTACTTGGTGCACAGGCCATCTATGCCCATAAAGAATGCCTGGATACTGGAGTCAGTCTGAAAGAGAAAGAAAATGATGGCCTACATTGATAGGGTTGCTATGAGTTGGAATCAACCCAATAGCAATGAGTTTTGGTACATATGATGTTGTCGTTGCTGTTAGGTGCCACTGAGTCGGTTCCAACTAATAGTGCCCCTATGTACAACAGAATGAAACACTGCCTGATCCTGCACCATCCTCACAATTGTTATGCTTGAGTCCATTACTGCAGCCACTGTGTCAATCCATCTCACTGAGGGTCTTCCTCTTTTTCCCTGGCCTTCCACTTTACCAAATATGATGTCCTTCTGCAGGGACTGATCCCTCCTGACAACATGTCCAAAGCATGTGAGATGTAGTCTCGCCATCCTTGCTTCTAAGGAGCATTCTGGTTGCACTTCTTCCAAGACATTATTTTGGTACATCGATTGTATCTAAGAAATGCTTCTAGGATGGTGTGACTTTGTCTGACGAACTTTGGATGTGTTATTAGGAGGGACCAGTCCCTGGACAAGAACATCATGCTTGGTAAAGTAGGGGGTCAGCAAAAGACAGGAAGAACCTCAATGAGATGGATTGACACAGTGGCTGCAATGGGCTCCAACACAGCAACAACTGTGAGGATGGCGCAGGACCGGGCGGTATTTCCTTCTGTTGTACAGGGTCGCTATTGTTAAAAGACTGCATTTCAAGATTTAGAACTGGCACACCACACACAATACAAATGAACAGCACGTCGTGACTTCTCCAGATACCGTGGGGCATGTCAGCACTGATCAGCAGGACAGCTGCAGGTCCTGGGGCCCTGGGCAGTTGTGGCAGGTGAGGGACATGGCCAGTCTCCTTTTAAGGAGTTGGTAGGGCAATGGTAAGGGGCTCTGGCTTTGGGGTAACCCCCTCCCTCTACCACTTGAGCTGGAGGGGCTTGGTGGGTGGAGCCTCTCCTGGACACTTGTCCTCACCTGTGAGGCAGGAAGATACATGCTGACCCCAGGCAGAGGACCACACACAATGCAGACATACGAAAGTCAGAAGAATGAGAAAAGCTGACGAGCGGAATTTATAATTAGTCACAAGTTTATGTTAAGAGTTATTTAAAAAGCAAACAAACTAAGATTTGAGAAAGGGTGCCTATTACAATCCCTGAACAGATACTTCCTACTTTCTTCATAACTATCTGCAACATGCCTTGTCCTGCCTCCTCCCACCTCTCACCACCCCCCTCACCCAGGGCCACTTTAGCACAAACCCAAGGGCCAGCAGCCGTTCTAGAGCATGAATCTGGAAGCAGCTTCTGTTAGCCAGAAGGCAACAGAACCAGCATGAGAAACAGAGGTGCCTGGATGAAAAAACACCGGACTTAAAAGATGTAAGAAGAGTCATCATGTGTCCCGCCCACCATCTGTTCTTTGCTTCAGGACAGTAAGCTTGTACAAGTTCCAAGCTGGTAACTGAGCACATTCATTTACCTATATGTTCTCCCAAAGTGGTGCAAATGGTTCAGCGCTCAGCTGCTAACTGAAAAGTCGGCAGTTGGAACCCACTCAGAAGCTTAGTGGGAGAAAGACCTGGTGATTCGTTGTTGTTGTTAGGTGCCGTGGAGTCGGTTCTGACTCATAGCGACCCAATGTACAACAGAACAAAACACCGCCTGGTCCTGTGCCATCCTCACAATCATTGTTATATTTGAGCCCATTGGGTTGCAGCCACTGTGTCAATCCATCTCACTGAGGGTCTTCCTCTTTTTCGCTGACCTTCTACTTTACCAAGCATGATGTCCTTCTCCAGGGACTGATCCTTCCTGATAACATGTTCAAAGTATGTGAGACGTAGTCTTGCCATCCTTGCTTCTAAGGAGCATTCTGGCTGTACTTCTTC
>NW_004444047.1:6658294-6659595 GCF_000243295.1 Trichechus manatus latirostris | reverse complement strand
TTAACGACCCCACGATCTACACTATTTTTAAGTGCATATGGAACGTAAGACAAAATTGACCAAATGCTGGGCCATAAAGAAGGCCTCGACAAAATTCAGAGGATATGTTCTCTGACCACAGCAGAATGAAGAGATAAATCAAAACAAAAAAGCCCCAACTGCTGAAAATTAAAAATGCGCATTCAAATAACCCATGGGTCAAAAAAAGATGACAACGAACTTAGAAAATTTTTTAAACTGAAGGGTAATGAAGAGTCAACATATCAAAATGTGTGGGGTTCAGCTGAATTAGTTCTTTCCTGAATGCCTAGGTTAGGAAAGAAAAGAGGCTAAATCCAAACCAAACCAACCACCCCCTGTCATGATCTAAGCTTCCATCTCAAGAAGTTAGAAAACGAACTGCAAAGCAAACCAAAAGGAAGTAGGATGAAAATAATAAAAATCCGAAATTATTGATGAGAAAAACAAACACGCAGTAAAGACAAAGCCAAAAGTCCATTATTTGAAAATACGATTAAAAATGACAAACTCACAGCAAGACTGATCAAGATTAAAAAAGAAAGAAACACGGATGACCAGTATCAGGAATAAAAGATCCTCTGGGTAGTAAGGGAGCCCTGGTGGCACCGTGGTTAAGACCAAAAGGTCAGCAGTTTGAATCCACCAGCTGCTCCTTGGAAACCCTGTGGGGCAGTTCTATTCTGTCCAATAGGTTCGCTGTAACTCGAATCAACTTGATGACAACGGGGGCTTTTTTTTTTTTTTTTAAATGGGCACTAAGTGATGATAAGGGAATATTATGAACAACTTTATGTCAATATATTTGACAACTTAGGTGAAATAGAGAAAATTTTCAACTGTCACAACTTCTCAAAATTGAATAGAAGAAACAGAAGATCTGAATAGTTTCGTATCTGTTAGATAAATTGGATTTGTTATTGAAAACCTTCCCACAAAGGAAACTTCATGCCCAGACGGCTCCACTAGTGACCTCTTCTGAAAACAGAAGGAAGAAATAACACCAATCTTACATGAAATCTTCTGGAGCCCTGGGGAATAAAAAAAGAGGGAACACTTCCCAACTCTTAACAGGTCAGCATAACCTTGATGCCAAAACCTAGTAAGACCGTTACAAGAAGGAAAATTATCAGCCAACATCTTTCATGAACACAGGTAAAAATCTTCAATAAAATATTAGCAAATCAAATCCAGTGATATATAAAAGATGAGTAACACATATGGATAAGTGGGTAATCCACTTATTCTATGAGTACATGGTTGGCTTGACGTTTGAAAAATCA
>NW_004444047.1:6655048-6656302 GCF_000243295.1 Trichechus manatus latirostris | reverse complement strand
AGCCTTGCTTTTTGCCAATACCTTGAGTGCAGGTTGGACTTCTTCCTTCAGTATCGTTGGTTCTTGATCACATGCTACCTCCTGAAATGGTTGAACGTTGACCAATTTTTTTTGGTACAGTGACTCTGTGTATTCCTTCCATCTTCTTTTGATGCTTCCCGTGTCGTTCAATATTTTCACCACAAAAGCCTTCAATATTGTAACTCAAGGCTTAAATATTTTTTTCAGTTCCTTCAGCTTGAGAAATTCTGAGCGTGTTCTTCTCTTTTGGCTTACCAACATCAGGTCTTTGCACATGTCATTACAATACTTTACTTTGTCTTCTGGAGCCGCCCTTTTAAATCTTCTGTTCAGTTCTTTTATTTCATCTTTTCTTCCTTTTGCTTTAGCTATTCTATGCTCAAGAGCAAGCTTCAGAGTGTCTTCTGACATCCATTTTGGTCTTTTCTTTCTTTCTTTCTTGTCTTTTTAATGACCTCTTGCTTTCTTCATGTATGATGTCCTTGATGTCATTCCACAACTCATCTGGTCTTTGGTCATTAGTGTTCAGTGTGTGAAATCTATTCTTGACATGGTCTCTAAATTCAGGTGGGATATACCCAAAGTCGTACCTTGGCTCTTGTGGACTTATTCTAATTTTGTTCAGCTTCAACTTGAACTTGCATATGAGTAATTTATGGTCTGTTCTGCATTTGGCCCCTGGCCTTGTTCTGACTCATGATATTGAGCTTCTCCATCATCTCTTTCCACAGATGTAGTCAATTTGATTCCGGTGTATTCCATCCAGTGAGGTCCATGTGTGTAGTCACCCTTTATGTTGTTGAAAAAAGGTATTTGCAATGAAGCAGTCATTGGTCTTGCAAAATTCTACCACGGATCTCTCACATCATTTCTATCACCAAGGCCACATTTTCCGACCACTGTGGGACCACTGAATAGCCGTATGCAAAAGAATGAAGTCAGATCCCTACTTTATACCATATACAAAAGTTAACTCAAAACGGCTTAAATACCTATTGTATTAAAGTACATGTCTTAGTTATCTAGTGCTGCTACAAAAGAAATACCCCAAGTGGATGGTTTTAACGAAGAGAAGTTTATTTCCTCAGAGTCAAAGTGAGCTAAAAGTCCAAATTCAGGGTGCCAGCTCCAGGGGAAGCCTTTTTCACTCTGTCGGCCTTCTTCTCTTCAGTGTTCCCCCGGACTAGGAGCTTCTCTGCGCAGGGACCCCGGTCCAAAGGACGTGCTCTGCTC
>NW_004444047.1:6652392-6654650 GCF_000243295.1 Trichechus manatus latirostris | reverse complement strand
TAGATATGACACCAAAAGCACAGGCAACAAAAGAAAAAATAAACTGGACATAATTAAAATGGAAAACTTTTGTGTTTCAAAGGATACCATCAATAAAGTGAAAAAAAAAAACCTTCAGAACAAGAGAAAATAATTGTAAATCACATATCTGATAAGAAACTTCTACTACAAAATATAAAGAAGCCTTACAATTCTGTAATAAAACGATAAATAACAACTTAAAAATGGGCAAAGGACTTGAATAGACATTTCTGCGAGAAAGATATACAAACAGTCAAGAAGCACATGAAAAAATGCTTAACATCATTCATCATTAGGGAATTCCAAATCAAAACCTCAATGAGATACCACTTCATACCCACAAGGTTAGCTAGAATCAGATGTAATAACGAGGGATGGCAAAGTTGTGGGGAAATCAGAATCCTCTTACACCACCGGTGGGGATGTAAAATGATGCAGGCACTTTGAAAACTGTCTGGCAGGTCCTCTAATGATTAAAAATAGAGCTACCATATGACTCAATAATTCCACTCCTAGGTACATATTCAAAAGAAAGAAAACATATGTCCACACAGAAACTTGTACGTGGATGCTTTTTAGCAGCATTATTTGTAATAGCCAAAACACAGAAATAACACAAATGTCTATCAACTGACAAATGGATAAACAAAATGTGGTATATTATACAACAGAGTGTCATTTGGTCATAAAAAGGAACGAAGTACTCATACATGCGACAACATGAATGAACCGTGACCACATTATGCTAAGTGAAGGAAGCCAGACAAAAAAAACCACATATTGTTTGATTCTGCTCATATTAAATATCCAGAACAGAGAAGTCTATACAAACAGACAATAGATTAGTGGTTGCCTAGGTCTTAGAGAAGGGGATTGAGGGTAGGGATGATGGCTAAAGCATACAGGGGTGATGAAAATGTACGAAGAAGCAAGTGATGATCTTAAATGTACTTATTGGCAAACTAGAAAGAAAATAAACAGACTATGATGGTTAAGTCGTGTGTCATCTTTGCTGGGCAATGATTTTCAGTGGTTTGGCAGTTATGTAATGATGCAATTTGGCCGTTGTGTAATGATGCAGTTAGCCTCTATTTTATGATATAATGTAATCACCTCCATGATGTGATCTGATGTGATAAGTCAATCAGTTGTAAGGGAAGCTTCCTCAGCAGTGTGGCCTGCACCCAACACATATGGCCATTCTGGCAAAGCTTGGTAGCTTTTGCTTGCTCTGGATCCTGCACCCGGCTCATCACCATCTGACCACTGGTTCTTGGGACTTGAACCGGCGGCCTGCTGTACTGCTTGCCCATCTTGGATTCGTCAGCACCTGCAGCTATGTGAGTCAGGAGAAGCCTCCAGCCTGACGCTTGATCCAAGGACTTGGCACTTGCCAGCCTCTACAACTGTGTGACCCATTTCCTTCAGATAAATCTCTCCTTCTATGTATATGTATATACATACACACACACACACACACACACACACTTCACTGGCTTTGCTTCTCTAAAGAACCCAGCCTAAGACCAGACTAAATAAACATTCAACTCAAGAAGCTAAAGAAAGGCTGAAGGCTTCAACCCCTAACTCCAAGCCTGCCGTACTGACAAATGTGAAAAGGGCTTGGTTTCTTAGAAGTGTACAAGTAGCAGAAATGGGCACTGTCATTGAGGGTTTAAACAGGCACATATTTGGAGGAGAATAAGGCAATTTCTATTAAAAATTTAAATGTTTAAATATTTTTCCCTGGCTTTTCCACTTCTAGGAATTTGTGCTAAATAAATATAGGAATTTGTGTAAATATTCCCACAAGTGCACAGATACTGGTAAAAAACATGTCTTAAATAGTGAAAAACTGAAAAACCCAAAGGTTCATCAACAGGAAAATTGTGAAATATTGTGAAGTCATTTTTAAGAAGAGTGTGGATGTGCCCAAAATAGAATGTCAACTGAGAAAAACATCATTTTTGTAAAAAGATAAATAACAATAATACATAGAGAACAGATACTGAACATCATCAGGAAAGAAGTTTTGGAGGACTTTCACATTCTCTGTTATGATTTTCTGAACAATCTGAACCGAGTTTGACTTTTTATTATATTTGTAATTAGAAAAAATATTACACTATTTTAAAGCATCAAATCAAATACACATTTTGGAGCCTAGGCGTCCAAGAGGACAATATTTGTAACTAAGGTTATAAAGAGTAACAAGTTAAATTAATGCATTCTATAGG
>NW_004444047.1:6649481-6652067 GCF_000243295.1 Trichechus manatus latirostris | reverse complement strand
GACCCCTTTGAAAAAACCAGGCCCTACTGCCTTCTTAGAGGAGCCCTCGTGGTGCACTGGTTAAGCACTTGGCTGCTAATGAAAGGTCGGTGGTTCGAGCCCACCAGCTGCTCTGCAGGAAAAAGATGTGGCAGTCTGCTTCCATAAAGATTTATAGCCTTGGAAGCCCTATGGGACAGTTCTACTGTGTCCTATAGGGTCACTATGAGTCGGAATCGACTCGACAGCAATGGGTTTGGTTTTGGGTTTTTATTGCCCTCTTAAGGGCATGTATTGTACTGCAGAAATCTATTTCTCATTTTCAGTTCCAGGAACATAGAACAACCCAACAAACTGTGAATAAGGATAATCTAGGGCTAAAAAACAAAGTAGTACTGAGGTTTTAGAAAAGCAAGCATTAATTGTACTTTGATTTATAATCTTATAAAATCTTCTAGTTAATCTACCAAAATGAATGAAAATTTTAGACACTACAGATGACTAAAATTAAATTTCAAATTTGAAAGGAAATACTACTGTGATTAGTAGACTACATATTTCAACTTACATGTTTTGAAAGTAAAACTGTATGACAAGGAACTTTACAAATCAAGCATTCATCCTTTCTACCTGTAAAATAAAAGCAAATTTTATTATATTATACTGACTAGTGCTTTTAAATACATACAAACACAAACATTAAATTACAACGGTTCTTCAAGAGATAACACAGGATTGTAGCATGTTTTCATGTTCAGATAGTAGATGAAATACGCGTATGGATATAGTCGAAAAGATTTATTTAACTAAAAATAGTTTTTCCTCCTGCTTTGCAAATGTGTCAAAAAATAGTGAGTATAAAAACAACAATACTTAGACTTCAATCTATCCTAAACAAACAAACAAAATCAAACCAAACCCATTGCCATCAAGTCGGTTCGGACTCATAGCGACCCTACAGGACAGAGAAGAACTGTCCCATAGGGTTTCCAAGGAGCGGCTGGTGGATTTGAACTACTGACCTATTGGTTAGCAGCCGAGCACTTAACCGCCGATTTTTTTTTTTTTAATAATTGGACTTTATAGTGATATCTTAATTTGCAAATTGTAACTATTCAGAATAAAACAGCTCCTCAAAACCTTGCCCAACAGATAAATTAAGCTTTGTCCTGTCCTTCTCTGTCCCACATCTACAACACCGCACAAGGTACCCAGACATTCTGGACAGATTGTTTCTTCACTCATTTAATACATATTTTCTTGAGCTCCTGCTACATGTAAGGCAACACGAGGAACTAAGAACACAAAGCTGATATGCTCTGCCTCCAAGCATCCAGCTAATTGACCTTCTCCAACCTCCAGGTCCTTCCCTCACATTCAGACTGATTTCCAGCTCCTTTTTCACTGCCTTCCTTCCTCTCCATGAAATTCTAATCATCACCTTGGAAAACCTGGACTTGACATGACTGGCCATTAACACCTGGACTTGCAGTTCCTCCCCCTCCTCTCACACAATGACGTCCTCTGTGCTCCAGGTCATCGCTGTCCCCACGGCCACACCCTGGACCTCGACCGCTCTTCCTTATTTCACCTATTTGAGCGCAGCAGAACCTCTTTTCCCTGGGCTGTGCCACTTTCTGACGTAGTCCAAGATCCGTTTCTCCTCCACCCAGCTGGGATCCTGTGGCCGACCACGTCCATGTCACAGCTGCCTTATTTCTGGTCCTTCCTGGGACACGCCCAGCCAGTGCCTGAACCTGAGCAAGCCCAACTGCTGTCTTCTCCTCTTCTGGCCCAAGGAAGCTAAGAACTGGAAAGAAATGCAGCTTAACCGAAAAGAGGATTGAAAGATTTATGGATTCCAACGATGCTGAAGCACCAGTGGGACATCCTTCCACTTTTTCTTGGGTGGTGTATTTTTTTAACCATTCTCTATGTGGGATGTTCAAACAAGCTCCCTTATGTTATCGACTGAGGAAAAAGAAGCCCCACCTCGATCAATCCCCCTGCCCTCTCCTCTAGACTTACCTACTACAGAACAACAGAATTCACTCCACCTCCTTCCTGCCTCAGAGGAGGCGTCTTCCCCCACCCACCACACCTAAGCCCTTCATCTGTGTAGTCACAATCATCTTTGTATCAGTAGCACCTAGCCCAGGGATTGTGCTAAAAAATTATATTCTTCGTGAGAAACGAGTGGACTCCCTTCTAACAACCTCCAGAATTGTCTCCTTCCCTCTCTTCCTACAAACATGTTCAAGTCATCTCCATCTTAAACACAATCCACCCTTGACAGTATGTTCCTGTCCCCTATCTATTGCTGATTCTGCTGGAAGAACAGTCCCGAGTGCAGAAATTCCTCTTATGCACGATTATAGCCAGCAGCCATTGAATAAAAGATTAACAGATCTAACACATAAAAGCCTGAAAGTTCTGTTCCGCAAGGGGAAATTAAGTGACATGACAGAGAGAAAATTATTTGCAACTGATAGACAAAAGGGTTGACAGTAAGTGTATATTGCTGTTGTCAATTACCATTGAATTGCTTCCGATTTATGGCAACCCTGCCTATGCAGAGTAGAACTGCTCTGCAGGGCTTTCAAGGCT
>NW_004444047.1:6647022-6648734 GCF_000243295.1 Trichechus manatus latirostris | reverse complement strand
GGAAGAAAGGCCTGGTAATCTATTTCCCCCAAAGTAGCCACTGACAATCCTATGGAGCACAGTTCTATTCTGACACACATGAGGTCGCCATGAGTCAGAATTAATTCGATGGCAACTGGTTTTCTAATAAGAGATGCAAAACTGGGGAGAAAAACAAGCACTCCAGTATTGATGCTGGGACTACAAATGAGCACACCCTTTCTGGAGGGCAGTTTGGTAATTTGTAACAGTTTTAATGGGCAAACCCTCTATCTAGCAATTCAAGAACATATTCTAGGAATACGTCTAAAGGAGAAAATCAAGTAAACAAATATTTCATACAGGGCTGTTCATCTAAATGATGTTTTAATAGCAAAAACAAATTAGTTAAATAAATTATGGTGCGGTCACTAAGAGATACATTACGCAGTCTTAAAAATGACGAATACAGAATTATTTTTCATTTTTCCTTTTTTGAGACAACTTATTTTAACACGGAAAAAGGTCCATGTTCTATTACACAATAAAAGCAGGCTCTTAAATGTTATACACACTACATACATTTTAAAATCCGTATTTATACTAAAATGTAAGACCAGCAGACTGTCAGTTTCCCAGGCTCAAGAAGAGCGGGTGTCTCCAGCCATTATATTTCAATCATCAAATGCCCTGCTGGCCTTTGCTTTCCCTGAAGTCCACGGGGAGCCACGAGATGGGACACCCTGACTGCCCAGGTGGAGCGCCCCCCCTCCCACGGTCCCCCCTCGCGTGGCTCCCGCCATGGGGATGACCCCCACCCTGCAGAAGGCTCCCACTCCAGAGGCCTTTGGCGCTGGAGGGCCTGGGCTCCCCGGCCTGCCACCATGGCCCTCATCTGTGCTGACCTTTGCGGAGACAGATGTCACAGTACACGTGCCCGCAGTTGGTCAAGCTGAAGCGCGAGGTCCTGTGGGGCGGCTGGAAGCAACGATTGCAGAAAACCCTGCTGGTCATACTGGGCCGGAGATCGTACTGCCGCGGCCACCTGCGGTGCCACGACTTGGCGAGGCCGGAACAAGGCTGGTACACGGACTCCCCGCAGGCGCAGAAGGCGGGCAATTCTGGGCCTGCGCACTTGGGGGCAGGGGAGATCCGCGCCTGCGCACAGGCGGACGGGCAAGCTTGCGCCTGCGCACCAGCGCACGGTGCCTGCTCCCGCCAAAACTCTAAGTGGTCAGAATGTACCAACCTGGGAAGGGAGGAAGGCATGGGTTTGATTTTTCTGGGAGTAGGAGTTTGTTTTGGCTGTAAGTAGGAGGAAGGACACGCAAACGAGGACCTGGCATCTGCCATTCCATCATCACAATTGTGGAGGATTCTTCTGTGGAACAGCATGTGGTAATCAACGCCCCCCCCCCCATGGCCCAACAATGAGGCACGCCGGGATGGTGGCTCATGAGCTGAGGAAGTGCAAGGCAATCGTTCTGAGGAGACGTCGCAGCAGCCGTCCTACAGGTTGGCCCACCAGGCGGGAGAGGCAGCGGGTGACTCAGGAGACCGCCGCGCCTCTCTTCGGCCAGAGAGGGCAAGGACAGAGTGGTGGGCTGGGGCGGCCAAGGGGCAAGGAGGCGGGACGAGCACGGGGTCCAGCCGATCACGGTGGACTGAGTGGACTAGGCCGGGGGAGCCGGCGGCCGCAGAATCACGGGACTCTACGATAGAAATGGCCCAGGACAGAGGCCCCTATAGGCTTT
>NW_004444047.1:6644789-6646294 GCF_000243295.1 Trichechus manatus latirostris | reverse complement strand
AGCGACCCTATATACAACAGAACAAAACACTGCCCCGTCCTGCGCCACGCTCAGAATCGTTGTTATGCTTGAGCCCATTGTTGCACCCACGGTGTCAGTCCATCTCATTGAGGGTCTTCCTCTTTTTTGCTGACCCTGTACTTTACCAAGCATGATGTCCTTCTCCAGTGACTGATCCCTCCTGACAACATGTTGAAAGTATGCAAGACACACTCTTGCCATCCTTCCTTCCAAGGAGCATTCTGTTTGTACTTTTTCCAAGATGGATTTTTTCGTTCTTTTGGCAGTCCATGGGATATTCAGTATTCTTCGCCAGCACCACAATTCAAAGGTGTCAGTTCTTTGATCTTCCTTATTCATTGTCCAGCTTTCACACACGTGTGATGCGATTGAAAACACCATGGCTTGGGTCAGGCACACCTTAGTCTTCAAGGTGACATCTTTGCTTTTCAAAGTTAACCATATTACCCAGCAATTCCACTCCTAGGTATATACCCATGAGACTTGAAAGCAGTGATTCAAACAGACACATGTACACCAATGTTCACTGCAGCACTATTCACAATAGCCAAAAGGTGGAAACAGTCTGAATGTCCATCAGTGGATGAATGGATGAACAGATGTATGTATATGTGGTGTATACATACAATGGAATATTACTCAGCCATAAACTCGTTGCTGTTGAGTCGATTCCAACTCAGTGACCCTATAGGATAGAGTACAACTGCCAAATAGGGTTTCCAAGGAGCAGCTGGAAGATTCAAACTGCTGACCTTTTGGTTAGCGCTGAGCTCTTTAACCACTGTGCCACCATGGGTCCATAGCCATAAAGAGAAATTAAATCCTGATACATGTATGCTACAAGGATTAACCTTGAAAAGATTACACAGAGGGAAATAAGTCAATCACAAAAGGACAAATACTGTGTGATCTCATTTATACGAAATAACAAGAAAAGGCAAATGTATAGAGACCAAAGTTTATTAGTGGTTACCAGCGGTGGGAAGAAGGGGTAAAGGGAGCTTGGGAAGCAGTGAGTTTCTGTTTATGGTGATGGGAAATTTGGCAGCTATTATGGGTGATGGTTGCACACCATGGTTAATATAAATGATATCACTAAATTGTAACCTGAAAAATGTTGAAATGGCAAATGTGTTGTTATAAAAATATTTATGACCTGTTCCACCAAACCCACTGCCGTCGATTCCAACTCATAGCGACCCTACAGGACAGAGTAGAGCTGCCTCATAGGGTTTCCGAGGATCACTAGTGGATTTGAACTGCCAACCTTTTGTTCAGCAGCCAAGCTCTTAAACACTGTGCCATTAGGCCTCCATTTTTATGACACACACACACACACACACACACACACACACACACACACACAAATGTCTAACAACTCTGTCCAGTATTGTAGCCATGAGCCACCTGTGGCCATTGAGCCCTTGAAATGTGGTCAGTCCAAACTGAGATGTACCATCAGTGTGGAATACTCACGGGGTTTC
>NW_004444047.1:6639150-6644548 GCF_000243295.1 Trichechus manatus latirostris | reverse complement strand
AATTAGTAGGTAGTTATTTGCCTTTATTAATATTTTAAACAAGCTTTTTAGCTATAAAGAAGTCTTTAAGGTACTTCATTTGGAAAATTCCAACTGAGATCAGGATTAATGTTTGTGCAAAAGCCCACCATAAAACATTGCTGTTTGTATCTTCACTGATCATTCGGAAATTTTCTTCACGGTCCTACGCAGAAGAGAAATAGAAGGGTTTAGTTTCTTAAAGTACTTAGCCCAAGGATTTGGGGAAAGGTGCTGTATACGTTCAAGGTACTTAATATTACCAAGTTAATGTTTTATACCGAAGTACAAAGTAACTGATTTTCTAAGGGAGAGGCAAGCACCAGAGAAGAAGAATCAACCTTATAAAACACGTTTTTGTTTTTGGTGTGGGATAGCTATTACTTTATTCATTGTATTTTGCTCCCATCAGGGAAAGTGAACATTTTTATATGGTGCATGACCCCGCAATGGTAGATTCTCATCATTGGAGTCCTTACCTTACTTTATGCCAGGCACTGTGCCAGGCACTTGCAAGCCTTATTTAATTATCACACCTGTCCTCATTGTATTTTCCAGATAAGGAAACTAAGGCTTAGAGGTGGCACAGAGGTTAGTAAGTGATGGAGCTGGATCTGAGCCCACATCTGGCCAGAGTCCACTGAGTGCAGTGACCGGGTAAATATATGATGTCGTAACAAGAACATAATGTTGATTTAGAAGGTGGGTATTCTTGTGCCTCCACAAATATATGGGGTGGCGTTTGCATTGCTAAAAGGGTATATGTGGAAGCATTCATTCATTTGTTCTGTAATACACATTTATTAAGCTCATACTCTGTGCTGCTGAGCACTTTGCTGGGCACTGCAGGTAAAAAGATGAATGAGTTGCAGTCCCCTTTCCTTGGGGAGCTTACAGTCCAGCAGAGTGAAAGACTGCCTTTTCCCTACCCCCTGCGTGTCTGAGTAGTTCTAGCTCAGAGAGAAAGACAGAGGAACAGGCAGTTCATTCTTTCCTTGCTCCAGAGGCTTTGTGGCTGGAAAGTGTTCCTGGCAGGAAGAGATAAAACAAGCTGAGTAGGCAAACTGACCCTTTGATAATTTTGTTCTTTGACTACTTGCTCTATTTGCTCAATTAGATGTTCAAGCTTGAAGCTAACTTCATTAACTTTGTCCTTTGCTTGAGCAATGGCTGCATCAAGGTCATGTTCTCCAACTCGAATATCTAAATGGATCCGCTGTACAAACAGTAAAAGGAAGAGACGCAATGTTTTCACAACAACTTACTCTTTTTCCCTTACTTTCTCCCTCGTTTCCTCCCATTTCTTGTCTCCCTTCCTCTCCCTCCCCCTTCTTGTGAATGAGGTTTTTGGCACATAGAGTACTACTTCATTCTCTCTCTCTCCTCCTCACTGCCACTCTTCCCCATTCTACTCAGTTTTCCTTTGTAAAATAACACAGTAAGTGGTAACCTACTGACCTGAAACCATACTTATATCTTCCTGAACATAAAATTTGTTAGGCAGATACCTTTGGCACTGAGAAAATTTGATTAATGTTCTCAGGAAAGTTTTCTTTAGTTGTAAGTAAATTTCTTGTGATAAAGTATAAATTCTCTTTGTCTGTTCTCAGCACAATTAGAAAGTGGCCAGTCACCATCTACTGTGTAAGAGTCTTATTTATTAGACTTCCATTATTAATTCACCCTTCAGCCTTCTCTTGTTTTCAAGCCTGAATAATCACAGTTCTTTTAACCTTCCCTCACAGCTCTTATTTTCAAACCCTTTAATCAACTCCGTGGCTCTCCTTTGAACCCTTTCCAAGCTCTCCAACTCCCTCTTTAGTAGCTGCGCCTAGATCTGGACACGGGACTTTAATAAGTTTCTAGCCAGTATGAGTGTAATGGTGCCGCATACCAACGTCACACTTGAATAGTGCTGACACTGTGTTCATTAGCAAGGACATGAAAGACGTATACTCACCAGCTTACTCCCTCTGAATGCCACAAGCCTTGTAGAATTAGATTTTAAGCAAATGATGTGTTCTCCAGATGAATGTGAAGTAAAATAGAATGTTCCTTGTGGGCCATATAACTTTGACAGTAATACCTATAATTTGAGGATGTCCATAGTTTATTATTCTCTACTTTTTATTCTTAAAAATAACCACCCCATAAAATCTAGTAAAATTTTTCCATTTCCAAAGGAGGAATTCAATTGTTCATTGACCTTTTTTAAAATTTTTCGGTTTTGTTATTATTGTTACCGTTGGAACCACCGTTAGGCCTTCCTTTTTTTTTTTTTGGCTTGTAAAGGATTAAAAGTACTCAGGGATAGTATGCAGAAGTAAACACTCTCCAAACACTTGGTGGGAGAAGGTAAACTGGAACAACCATTTCGGAGAGCAGTTTGGCAATATGTATTAAAAATTAAAATGTAACCATTGGCCAGCAGTTCTGCTGGTAGAAATTTATCCTATGGAAATGCACAAGTAGACAAAGATATACGTGGGAGGATATTCTGTGTGAGGTTATTTGTAGTAGCAAAATTGCAATTGTGAAGTAACTTTGATACTTTTCATTAGGGAATTGATTAAATAAGTTTAGGTAAAGCCAAGTAAAGAACGTGACTGTTGTTGCCATCGAGTCAGCTCTGAAGGAACAAGTTACTGTTGTGGCTGAGTGGGCTGTGACTCATACGGACCTTATGTATAACAGAATGAAACATTGCTTGGTCCTGTGCCATCTTCACAATCGTTGGTATGCTTAAAAGAGAATTTTACATCTATTTCTACTATTACGGAAAGGTCTCCATAATATTCTGTTGTACAGCAGTCTGTATAGTGTCCTATTTTTGTAAAACTGACTGTATAAAAAGTACACGTGCATATATATATTTCTGTATGCTTAGAAGAAGGTTCCCAGAATACACACCAACCTGTTAATAGTGGTTATATTTCTTGGGGAACTTTGATTTTCTGCTCCTTTTGTCATTTCTGAAACAGGTATGTATTACACATAGTCAGAAAATGCAGTAAGATTCTTCTTTTTTAAAGTCTTTCAATTTTGATTTGGAGAAAATTAGAGAATCTAGCCACGCACTGAATTCCCTTCAAAAGACCATTGAAAGGGAAATTTTGCCAAATAAAATTGCATTCAAGGACCAGGTTTTACAACTGATTTTTATTTTTGTATGAACACCTAAGAACTCTTTCCTGAAAAAAAAATTAGTGACTTACCTATTAAATTCGGTTTCTAAGCCTTAGTTTCATATTCAAGGCCCTACACAGTCTTGTCGTGGTGAATATTCAAGGCAACAAATACTTTCGGAATGACTGTTAGCTTGGTGTTCTGGAGAAAGAAACCCACCTGAGTTTAAATCTCAGTGTTGCCAGTTGCTGACTATGTGGCTTGTATAAGTCGCTTAGCCTCTCTGAAGTCACTTAGCCTCATCCACAAATGGAACAGGAATGTTAAAAACGGAATAATGGAAATGGAATATAAAATGTATGGCTTTGTACAGTACATTATCTGTTATTATTATCTACCCTGTATCCGTTTTTTAGGGAACTGCCCTGCCCACTCCACCATCTATGTTATTTCCTTGGACTGTCAATCACATGTTCCTGACTAGCAAATTAACAAGGCTGGCAAATCACATACCCCTAGACACAGTGCCCCAAGCAGGAACAGAGCCCTTGTGGGGTACTGATATGTCTCTGAAAAGGAGATCTTGGGTTAGAAGAAATGGTGAAACTGGAACTGTTTCTTGTCATCTTGCCTCCAAATGGAGAGAGCCTTCCTGACAGTGAAGCCTGTGAGACTTCCTATTTCCTTGTGTATTTTCTAGGCCAAGAAGACAGTCCCTTAAAAATTTGTGGAATGTTTGCAGAATGAATAAAAATATTTCTTCTCCCTCCTAGAAGGGGATGTTGTTTCAGGTAGTTTTAATTCTTGAAGAACAAGCCTTCTCTGTCTTAAAAAATAGTGAACAGGTTTTTCTGCAGCTCATTTGGGCTCTGGGTTTAATAAACTATGGAGACATTTCCAGGTTGGTCATCAAGGACTACTGGGACAACAGAAGAGAGTTGGGTCTTTGGTATAATAGGGAAAAGAGTATGGACAAGAAGCATAGGAGGCTAGGGGTATAAGGGAGGAAAAAGTGGTTCTGTTGACAGGTGACAAGAGCTAGGAAAATGGTCCCAGTGAAGGTATTGTCAGAGGGAGCCACGTGTACTAAGAGAAGACTGATACAACGGGCAATAATCAAGTGTCCAATAGTCTATTTGAGCTGGAGTCTTCAATGACCCAGCTCCCAGTCTCCACATGAGTGGAGTCAAAATGTCTGCACCCTGTGCTTGGGCCAGTTTTCACAAGAATGGGAATTTTGCCCCGTCTATGTTAAGTGCCCTCTCCTTGCCAGCGGGAAAGACGCCTTCTCTGTTCTATGAAGCTTTATTCCACCGCCATCCTGCTCCCCCGCGAGTGCAACCCCAGGAGAACTCTTAAGTTCAAAGGGAAGTAGCTCTCTTACTATGTTTGCCTTAGTGGACTGAGCATGGCACAGTACCTTGAGCTGGACAGTGGGGAATGGGCATCTCTGTTACATCCATTGTACAGATGAAAAAAAATGAGGATCAAAGTAGTTAAATAACCTGCCCAAGGCTTTAGCTTGTAGATGACAATCTACACTTGGCTCTGACTCTAAAATCCATATCCTTTCCACCTGACCATGATGTCTTTTCTCCTGCCTTGCTAACTCCCCTGCTAACTTCAATGCCCATGGAAGCAGCAGTCAATAAATCAAACGACATATTACATTGGGCAAATCTGCAAAAGATCTCTTTAAAGTGTTAATGAAACAAGGATGTCACTTTGATGACTCAAGTGCACCTGACCCAAGCCATGGTGTTTTCAGTCACCTCATATGCGTGTGAAACCTGTACAATGAAAAAGGAAGACTGAAGAAGAATCGTCACATTCAAATTGTGGTGCGGGCGAAGAATATTGAATATACCATGGACTGCCGGAAGAATGAACAAATTGGTGTCGGAGGAAGTACAACCAGAATGTTCCTTAGCAGAGAGGATGGGGCAACCTTGTCTTACTTACTTTGGACATGTGATCAGGAAGGACCAATCACTGGAGAAAGACATCGTGCTTGGTAAAGTGGAGGGTCAGCGAAAAAGAGGGAGACCCCCAATGAGATGGATTGACGCAGTGGCTGCAACAATGGGCTCGAGCATAGCAATGATTGTGAGGATGACACGGGACTGGGCAATGTTTGGTTGTTATACATAAGGTAGCTATGAGTCGGAACCAACTCGATGGCACTTAACAACAACAACAGCTAACTCCCAGTGAGGAAGAAGACTGAGGCCCACCAGACCAGAGGCTGCCCCCT
>NW_004444047.1:6633424-6638753 GCF_000243295.1 Trichechus manatus latirostris | reverse complement strand
GAAAGGTTGGCGGTTCGAATCCACCAGCTGCTCCTTGGAAACCCTATGGGGCAGTTCTACTCTGTCCTATAGGGTCACTATGAGTTGGAATTGACAGCCACGGGTTTGGAATTTTTTTTTAGTATACATTAAAAATTATAAATGGTGGTTAATGTGTGTATATCCTATATGTAGAGATTTTAAAACTTTGTGGGGACTCAAGGCACATGAATTTTGAGGAAATGAAAAATTTTAGCAATAAAACATAAAAGAATGTTTTACCTCATCTTCGTAAGTTTTAACAGTCACAAACAGTCCCAAACCAGGAGCCGGTTCAAGGAAATCATGTCTGCCTATGTCCCATTGCTGTATCTTGAAAGCCCCTGTTTCAAAAATATAATACATTTATTGTAAAATAAATGTAAGAAACGGTAGTAGGTGATTACTGCTGAATTAAACGCCATTTATCTTTTTCAATTTATCTAAATCACAAAATACTCTAGCAGTTTGGGTAGCTTATAGCTTGACGATTAGGTCATGTAACAGAGTAGAAAGACTCAAATATAGAAGAAGAATTGAGTTCTTGGACCAGTTTTCGTTCTTGTTGACTAGGTGACTTAAGTCACTTCACCACTCTAAGCCTCAGTTTCCTGTTCAGAAAAATGGGGATAATATGTATCCTGTCTAAGTCTCAGAGTTGTGAGGATTGTTGAAAATAGACCTAGGAAAGCTTTCTCCTTAGGATATGAGCTCCATGTGGCCCAGGACTGAGAGATATAATAACTCCTGGACCTTTTCCAGCATTCTCCCAATAGTCCTCCTGCTTCAATTTCTTCCTCCCATAACTTATCCTGTGTACTTCTGGCAGAATTCTTCCCTAAAGCATAGATGTGGTCATGTTGTACCCTTCCATTCATTATCTCTGAAGGCTCCTGCTAAAGTCTGGATCACTGAAAGAGCCTTCTCTAGCCCGGCATTCTCCAACTTTCTCCCAGTAGTATGTGGTATCCCTCACATGACTGTACTTACCCTTTATACGCTTGAAAGGCACAAAGCAGATGAAAAAATAACATTTATTGGGTCCTTATTATGTGCCAGGTACTGCACTAAACACTTAACATGCATTATCTCATTTAATTCTTGAAAGGATGCTCTGAGGAAAGTATATTTATTCATTCATTCACCCCATCATTAACAAGTATATAATGAGCACCTTCCACACGGCAGTTTCTGGGAGCTGGGGATACAGCAGTGAGCAATGTAGACAATGTCTTTGCCCCCCCACCCCGAGCTTTTATACAGACAAGAAATAGACAACAAGCAAATAAATATATAATGGGGATGGTGTTAAAAATGCTGTAAGAAAAAGTAAATACCAGGGATAGGTAGTGCTGGGAACTTTGCAGTAGTGTTAGGTGGTGAAGTCAGGGACAGCTTCTCTGGCATTTGAATAAAGACCAGAAAGCCCTGCCTGTGCTTTAGAGTGACTTCAGTCTTGAGCATCTACTTGAATAGTACTACCCTTTTCCTGGAGCCTTGGTGGCCCAGTGGTTAAGAGCTTGGCTGCTAACCAAAAGGTCAGCAGTTTGAATCCACCAGCAGCAACTTGGAAACCCTATGGGGCAGTTCTACCCTGTCCTATAGGGTTGCTATTAATTGGAATCAACTTGATGCCAACGGGTTTGGTTTGGTTTTTGGTTTTGGCCTCTTCCCCTCAGAAATTGGTTCACTGTATGTTATGTATAGTCTGTAATTTAAAAAAAAAAATGATCCATCTCAAGAAGCTCTTTAAAAAGGCATCATTGCCAGTTCTGGACAAGACAGAGTAAGTGCATTCTACCCTGTTCCTCCCACGAATTACAACTAAAAACTGGACAAAATGCTTAAAGCAACTGTCAGAAGACTGAAAGGCGGAGAAAAGAAGGTGAGCTGGCTAAGGACCGTGAGACTGCAAGGATGACTAAGCAGTGAGTTTCATGTTTGTTTTCCTCGCCTGATAACATGGCCTGGCCTGGGCACTAGAGCTGTTTGCAACGTGCAGCTGCAGGCCAAAAAAACAAAAAACCAGCTGGAGAGAAACCTGCTCTCCCCAGCCAGAGGACATGTAGTAGGGTGACCCTGCCGGATGGAACACCTTTCGCTCTACTGGTCCTACTCCAGGTGCATACTATGACATAAGTTGCACTCCTCCTGCTCCCCACTGGCTGCTGCAGCTGTGGAGACGATGGGGTGAAGCCCTTGACCATGACCACCTTGCGCTAGAGAAGGAAAATAAAGAGACAGCAACCCTCCTCCCTAGGAGAGAGTTGGGAGAGGATTACATAGAGGAGGGAGCTGAAGAAAGGCATCTTTAAATCTGTGTATGAAGTCCTGCACACACCCCTAAGTAGCCCATGCATGAAACTGATCAGAATCAGTGCAGCAAAAGCTTTGAGAACTGAACTATGGTTTGGAATACTACCCAGGTTTCAGACTGGCCTCTAAGTGGCATACCGAGTAGGCCAGAAAAGCAGTGCAAAGTCTTGGAAAACTAAATTAGTATTAGGATGTGTGTCCTGAACTTAATGGTTTGACTGCCTGCTAAAATGGAATATTTAAATAGGTTAGTATTAGGATGTGTGTCCTGAACTTAATGGTTTGACTGCCTGCTAAAATGGAATATTTAAATAGGTTAGTATTAGGATGTGTGTTCTGAACTTAATGGTTTGACTGCCTGCTAAAATGGAATATTTAAATAGGAAGCAGAGTCTTATAACAAAATACTCAAAATGTCCACAGTGTAACCCAAAATCACTCACCATACCAAGTACAAGGAAAATCTCAACTTAAATGAGAAAAGACAGTTAACAGACACCAGCACCAAGATGACGCAGATGTTGGAATTATCTTAGAAGAATTTTAGAGCAGCCACCGTAAAAATGCTTCAGCAGTTATGAACGCCCCTGAAATAAGTGGAAAAATGCAAAGTATCATCAAAAAAATAACTGGAAAAATTCAAAGTATCAAAAAAGTAGAAGATATAAAAAGAACAAAATGTACACATTAGAACAGGAAAAATAAAACATTTGTATTAAAAATTCACTGAATAGACTCAATACAAGAATGGGGATGATAGAGGAAAGAGTCACTGAACTTGAAACTAGAGCAACAAAAATTATCCAGTCTGAGCAACAGAGAGAAAATAGTTTGGGGGAAAAAAAAAAAAAATGAGCAGAGCCTCATCAGCCTGTGGAACAATAAGCAAAGGTCAAGAATTTATGTCATCGGAGTCCCAGAAGAGAGGAAAAAGCACAGGGCTGAAAAAAAGGTTGGAAGAAATAATGGCTGGAAACTTGGTGAAGTTGGTGAAAGACGTAAACTTACGTATTCAAGAACCTCAGTGACCCCAAAAAGGATAAACCCAAAGAAATCCATCCCCAGCTATATCATAACCAATTTTTTCAAAAATAAAGACAAAAAAAAAATCTGCAAAATTGCCAGAGAGAAATGCTACATAGGAACAAAAACTTGAATCACAGCAGATTTCTCATCACAAACACGGAGGCCAGAGGGAAATGGCACATTTACCAACTCAAAATTCTCTACCTAGCAAAAATATCCTTCAGGAATGAACGTGAAATAAAGTCATTCTTAGATCAAGAAAAACTAAGAATTCGTCACCAGAGCACCTGCTTTAAAAGAACTGCTAAAGGAAGTTCTTCAAACAGAAATGATAATAGAAAGAAACTGAACATTAGGAATGAAGAAAGAACAATGGAAAGATTAAATATCTAGGTAAACTACCATAGACTATTCTCTGCTTTATTTTTTTAAATTATGTTTGACGATTGAAAAAAATTATACCATTGTCTGATGTGGTTCTCAATGTATGTAGAGGTAATATTTAAGACAATATATCACAGAGAGGAAACCCTGGTGGTGTAGTGGTTAAGAGCTACAGCTGCTAACCCAAAGGTCAGCAGTTCAAATCCACCAGGTGCTCCTTGGAAACCCTATGGGGCAGTTCTACTCCGTCCTGTAAGTTCGCTAAGAGTTGGAATTGACTTGATGGCGACATGTTTGGTTTTTGGTTTGATATATCACAAAGAGGGGGGAGGGATAAAGTGATCTAAATGGTGGTAAGTTTTCTACATTCTTGAAGTGGTATAGTATGGATACTAGTAAACTGTTAAGTACATAAATTGTAACCCCTAGAGCAACAACTACTAAAAACTATATGAAGAGATATAGTGAAAAACACTGTAGATAAAGCAAAACGGAATACTACAAATGTTCAAGTAACCCACAGGAAGGCAGGAGAAGGAAAACAAAACCCATTGCCATTGAGTTGATTCCAACTCACAGTGACCCTGTGGGACAGGTAGAACTGCCCCGTAGGGTTTCCAAGGCTGTAATCTTTACAGAAACAGACTGCCACATCTTTCTCCTGCAGAGCAACTGATAGTTTGGTTCAAACTGCTGACCTTTTGGTTAGCAGTCAAGCGCTTAACCACTGTGCCACCAGGGCTCCTTGGAAAAGGAAAATCAGGAATAAAAAACAGAGGGAACAAAAAGAAAACAAATAAAATGGCAGACCTAAATCCTGACATATTAATAATTACATTAACGTAAGTAGTCTAGACAGAGACTAGACAAAGATTGCCAGAATGGATTTTTTAAAATGACCCAACTATATGCTGTCTACCAGAAACTCAGTTTGAATATAATGTTATAGGTAGGTTAAAAGTAAAAGAATGGAAAAAGACATTTATTCTGACACAAATCAGAAGAAAGCTTGAGTGGTTCTATGAATATCAGATAAAGTAGGCTTCAGAGCAAAGAAAATTACAGAGAAGAACATTACATAATGATAAAAAGCTTAGTCACCAAGAAGACATAACCATCCTAAATGCACCAAACAACAGAGCTTAAAACTGTGTGAAATAAAACTGGCAGAACTAAAAGGAGAAATAGGTAAACCCACAGTTATAGCTGGGGACTCCTCATAGTTGAACTACTATTAATACACAGAAGATCAGCAAAGATACAAAAGAACTGAACAGCACCATCAGCCAACAGGTTTTACGTGATATTTGTAGATCATCCCACCCAACAAAAGCAGAATACACATTCTTTTCAACTGTACATGGAACATTTACCCACTTAGGCAACAAAGCCCTACATCTGATTAGGCCCACCTGTTCACGGTTCCTCACCTTTGCTGAAGCAGCTGAGTGTTCCTGGAGAAAAGCACACAGCCAAGCTAACTGATCGTTTTCTACATTTATGACCACCTGGCAGTCCCTATTATGTGTGCTTTCCATTCTCCAAAACCACTGGTTCATGGTGTGTCTTTCCTTCTGAGCCCCTT
>NW_004444047.1:6629577-6633304 GCF_000243295.1 Trichechus manatus latirostris | reverse complement strand
CTTTCTGCCTCCCTCTTGCTGTAATGTTAGAGTGCTCTGTTGTGTCAGGAGCCAGCCCCTCTACCCATGTCCTCCTACTTCTCTAGGACTTTGCTCTGGTTATCCCCACACTTGCGCATATGGGGCTACGCAACATGTTCTGGCAGTCCTTGTCTCTTCTAGTCTGTAAGGCCCTGGGGAGCAGGGGGCGTATTTTATTCTTTCTTTGGATCTCTAGGGCCTGGCAAAAAAGCCTAGGGCGGTTTGGCCCCATGACAAAAGTTAAATACATATTTGTGAAATGAATGCGTGTCCCATATACATGTCCAACAGAGGTTTTTGAATGAGAGTGCCAGTTGAGCTGCTGTTAAAATGTCAATGTCCTTGGCATACTGCCATGAGTTTTCAGAATGAATGAGGGAATTTCTGCTTGCTTTCACCACGATCCCCCAGCCCTATGGGCCTGAGCCAGGAGGGAAACAGAAGATGTCATGTCCACCCACTGCCACCAGATGGCAGAAGAGAAGCATTGTTCATGGGCTGACTAAGTCTGGGAGGCCCCAGTGCCGCAGAAAGAGCTCTTCAATAACTTCAGTACAGTATGAATAAAGCAATCCATGTGACAAAAGGCATATATACAGAACATGAACACTAACAACAAGATGCCTTGTCTTGCTTCTCACTGCCAGCGGGGTTCCCTGGTGAAGAACAGGGACTCTGGAGCCAGGCTGCCCGACTGGAATCCTGGCTCTGCAGCCTACTAGCTGTGCTGTCCTGGACAAGGTACTGACCACTCTGGGCCTCAGCTCCCCTATATTCAAAAGGTGACCACTACCCTGACTCTTCCAAAAGCAGAGATCAGTTTTATCTGTTTTTGTACTTTATATAAATGTATGTACTTGTGTGTGTGTGGCTTCTTTTATTCAACATTGCGTTTGTGAGATTCATCTATGTTATTATATGTAGGTATAGATCATTGTTATTGCTACTTAGCATGTCATTCTTTGAATAGATACACTTTTTTTTTACGTTTTTCTATTGAAGAGCATGTGGGTAGTGTCTGGTTTTTGGCTGTTACAAATAGTGCTGCTATGAAGGTTTTCATGCATGTCTTTTGGTAAACACACGTATGCGCTTCTGTTGGGAGTATACCTGTGTTTACCTGGGTCATGGAGTGTGCCCATGTTCATCTTTAGTGGATACTAAAATGGTGATGCCTTGTGTAATTGCTGTCAGTAAGCTGTATACTTGTAAAAAGTTGAATTGGCAAAAGAGAAAAAAAAAAAAAAGCAAAAAAACGGTGGTGCCAATTCACGGCTGGGAGTTTGTGAGCTCTCCACAGCCACTTGAACGCTTGCTATGTTCCATGTTTTTCACTGTGGTATTTGTGTAGTGGCACCTCATTTGACTTTGGATTTTCCTAATGAATAACTAAGTTGAGCCCCTTTTTATCCCTTTCCTGGCCATTTGGATACTCTCTCTTGTGAAGTGCCTGTTAAGCCTTTTGTCCATTTTTCTATCCCATGAACACAGAGTAGCCTTCTGTCATGGTCTGTCATTTTCGGCATAGAAGTTTTGCACATCTTTATATTTATTCTTAGGTATTGGTTTTTTTTTTTTTTTTTTTTTTGAGTAGTCAGTTTTTCATCACTAAGGAAAAATTTGAAGACCATTTCACGCCTTTGAATTGTGTTGGCGAAGAGTATTGACTATACCACGGACTGTGAAAAGAACGAAGAAATCCGTCTGGGAAGAAGTACAACCGGAATGCTCCTTAGAAGCAAAGATGGCGACACTACTTCTCACCTACTTGGGACATGTTGTCAGGAGGGACCAGTCACTGGAGAAGGACATCATGCTTGGTAAAGTAGAGGGTCACCGAAAAAGAGGAAGACCCTCAACAAGATGGATTGACACAGTGGCTGCAAAAATGGGCTCAAGCATAACAACGATTGTGAGGCTGGTACAGGACCGGGCAGTGTTTTGTTCTGTTGTACATAGGGTCGCTATGAGTTGGAACAAACTCGATGGCACCTAACAACAACAACAAAGGAAAAATTATTGGAATTCCCATACCATTGTCTTTAGAAACCATGGATATTAGCAAGGTGCCCGTGGAAAGGCAAGGTGATTAAGAGAAATCAGTAAACTTCCTGAAGCAAAAGCACTTTTCTGTGGCCACAGAGAAGACAGCAAGCCATGATTCCTGTTCGGATCACTGTTGATGACCCACCCAGACCTCTTTAGTCCTTTTCCAGCTCTGTTTGGCCACTCCTGGCTTCGGCATGCTTTGCTGCTAATGGCTCACACTTCTACCTGCAACCCTCAGAGGAGTGTCCTCAGGCATTGAGCCACCTTCCCTCATGGAGAACTGGAAAAGTCCATGAGTTTTACTACCTACTCCCCACCCTCAGCCAACAGCCCTTGAGTGGAACGAGAGTACAAAAGCCCAGATTCTTTGCCTAGAGGTGAGACAAATGGCAGTGTATCTTATGCTCCAGAGCTCCCCCAGGGCTCAAGATGATTCTGGGCTTCATGTGAAATCATACCTTTGCCTGGCTTCTTCCCCTCCCTTCTTCTGGGAGCATTTCCATACTAAGTCATTTGCATCCTCGGCTCAGAGTCTGCTTCTGAGAGCACCCAACCCAGAATAACTCTGAGGTGTGGTTGTGCACATTTTCCACAAAAACATAAGTGGGATCTGCTAGTCCCGGTGCAATAATGATCATACCCATTTCACTTGGTGCCCGAATCTTCTCCTATCGCCTAGTCTTTAATAAAACCTGCACTTTGGGGGAAAATAAAAACAAAATACCATGGGTAGTTTGGCACCGTGCATGAGTCATATCCGAGGACCCTTTGAAAGGGAACATACAGGAGTGGAATTGTTTGCTCATTGGTCTTGAATTCTAAGTATTTTCTTTTTAATGAGGAGATTCTCACATTGTGATTACTATGTTCCATGGAACTTTTCCATTTCTCTCAGTGTCTTTCTTTTATAGGGGACTAACAGCTTTGTTTAACAACAAAAAATCCTTCAATGACCGGCAAGCAAGTGATCTTAAAACTCATTAAAAGTTATTGCTTCATGCACTAATAACTTACACACTTACCCTGGACCAGAATTTTCCCTCCTTGTTCCTCTTATCTGTCCCTTTCAAATTTATCATTAAAAACACTTTCCCCCTTTTTTATTCAGGAGAATCTCCAATTTATTATTAAGGAACATTACTATGAAGAACTAAGAAAAACAAAATAAACATCTTGTTCAGAACATCTCTCAGGCTCAAAAGTTTTTCCAAGTAAGTTTACAGAGCAAGTCCTTCTTATCCTGGGCTTAGCTGCAGAGTGCTTGACTGGCCCTGTTGATAGTATACAAGTCCTATATTGTTCCTCAGCCTCCAGTTGGGGAATACAGGTCTCTTCTCAGCTTCTTAGACAATTTGTCTTACTTCCATGGAGTAGCTTGAGCCAGAATCAGAGTCATAGGTAATTTCTTAGGTAGGCTACGACAGATCCTTAGTGTGGTGGTGTTGTTAGGTGCCACCTAGTCGATTCCAACTCATAGCGACCCCATGTACAACAGAATGAAACACTGCCTGGTCATGTGCCATCCTCATAATCATTGTGTTGTTTGAGCCCATTTTTGCAGCCACTGTGTCAATCCATCTCATTCAGGGTCTTCCTCTTTTTTGCTGACCCTTTACTTTACCAAGCGTGAAGTCCTGGACTCCTGATAACATGCCCA
>NW_004444047.1:6627145-6628249 GCF_000243295.1 Trichechus manatus latirostris | reverse complement strand
TTCAGTGCAGCTTGGACGTCTTCCTTCAGTACCATTGGTTCTTGATCATATGCTACCTCCTGAAATGCTGTTTTAGTACAGTGACTCTGTGTATTCCTTCCATCTTCTTTTGATGCCTCCTGCGTCATTTAGTATTTTCCCCATAGAATCCTTCAATATTGCTACTCGAGGCTTGATAGTTTTCTTCAGTTCTTTCAGCTTGAAAAATACTGAGCGTGTTTTTCTCTTGGTTTTCTAACTCCAGGTCTTTGCACATGTCATTATAATACTTTACTCTGTCTTCTAGAGCGACCCTTTGAAATCTTCTGTTCAGCTCTTTTACCTCTTAATTTCTTCCATTTGCTTTAGCTACTCTGTGTTCAAGAGCAAGTTTCAGAGTCTCTTCTGACATCCGTTTTGGTCTCTTCTTTCTTTCCTGTCTTTTAAATGACCTCTTGCTTTCTTCATGTCCTTGATGTTGTTCCACAGCTCGTCTGGTCTTCTGTCATTAGTGTTCAATGCATCAGATCTATTCTAAATTCAGGTGGGATATACTCAAGGTCATATTTTGGCTCTCATGGACTTGTTCTAATTTTCTTCAGTTTCAACTTGAACTTGCATATGAGCAATTGACGGTCTTTTCCACAGTCGGCCCCTGGCCTTGTTCTGACTGATGTTATTGACCTTCTCCATCGTCTTTTTCCACAGACATACCTGTGTATTCCATCTGATGAGGTCCACGTGTACAGTCGCCATTTATGTATTTGAAAAATGGTATTTACAGTGAAGAAGTCGTTGGTCTTGCAAAATTCTGCCACGTGATCTCTAGCATCATTTCTATCACCAAGGCCATATTTTCCAACTACCAATCTTTCTTTGTTTCTGACTTTAATATCCTAATCACCAGTAAATATCAATGTGTCTTGATTGCATGTTCGATTAATTTCAGACTGCAGAAGCTGGTAAAAATCTTCAGTTTCTTCATCTTTGGCCTTAGTGGTTGGTACGTAAATTTGAATAATAGTTATATTAACTGGTCTTCCTTGTAGGTGTGTGGACATTATCCTATCACTGACAGCATTGTATTTCAGGATAGATCTTGAAATGTTCTTTTTGACGATGAAT
>NW_004444047.1:6626058-6627045 GCF_000243295.1 Trichechus manatus latirostris | reverse complement strand
TCTTAGTCTGGAAGCTCAGCTGAAACCTGTCCACCATGGGTGACCCTGCTGGTATTTGAATACCGGTAGCATAGCTTCCAGCATCACAGCAACACGCAAGCCCCCACAATAAGATAAACTGACAGACGTGTGGGGGTAGAGACAAGAGTCCACAAGGGTGGAAATTGTTGTTGACTGAGCACCTGTTGCATGTTAAGAATGATGCCAGGTGCTGCCACTTCAAGGCAGGTGTTATCTTCAGTTTACAGATAAGGAAACAGAACTCTAAGTCACCCAACTATTAAGCAATAAAAGTGAATTTCAAATCGTATTTCTTTGTCTGCCAAGTCTATTCTCTATTTGTCTATGGTGCTCTTAGCTACCTCCACATAGGGAAGATGGAAGGCCAATTCTTCAAATTCTTTGCAGTCCATTTTTAGTCCTAATGGGCAAAAACAACTCTTAGGATAGATTATAATGACTGGCTCTGATGTCATCCCTCCAGAGCTTTCTAAATGTATGTATTTCGTTGGACTCCATTTGTCCTAAGAACTATGAAGAGAGAAACATGACATAACTGGTGTGTGTTCGTCTTGAACTGAGAATCTTGGACATTTTCTCAGGTCCCCATAGATCCTCAAAAGACTTTTTATATTTGTCTTTCTTTTTAATGATGATCTAAAAATTAAATATAAGCATATTTTGTATCAGTACTTTTTAACCAAGTAGTGTTTGACACTTCCTTTATGATCAAGTATGCACTAAGTGAACATCAAGGGATATTACAATAAGCTGAAGGTTTTCAAATGGTTCACTTAGATAAGGGGATGAAAACATAAAGTCATTTCTTGGCCCAGGCAGAATAGGCACGCCAAACTCCAAAGAACCTGGCCCACAGCAGTTACTAACGTGCTCGCATTGCAAGCAGATGAACTGAGCCAAGTACTGGCTTTAAAAACAGGGGCTTGCAACATATCGTGAACAAAAAATGTGTAGAGTAAATAGTGC
>NW_004444047.1:6623033-6624463 GCF_000243295.1 Trichechus manatus latirostris | reverse complement strand
GTGATTTTTCTTTCGTTTATCCTCCTTGGTGTTCTCTGAGCTCCTTGAATCTGGGGGTTGATATCTTTCATCAATTTTCAAAAATTCTTGGCCTTTGTATCTTTGAATATTGTTTTTCTTCCATCCTTTCATTTCATTTTAGAATTGCAGCTGCATCTGTGTTAGACCATTAGTCTCCCTCCTGTCTCTTATAACTCTGTTCTGGTTTTCAAATTCTTTTTTCTATTGATGCCTCTTTCAGTTCACTAATCCAGTTTTCTTCTCCAAGTCTTTTCTTGAATCCATCCAATCATTTCTTAATTTTAGATATTATATTTTCAGTTCTAGAATGTTCATTTGATTTTTTTTAAAGATTCCAGTTGTCTGTTCAAAGTCTCCATCTTTTCATCCGTTTTATCTTTTTCTCTGTTCTCTTTAACATACTAACAGTTATTGTATAGTCCCTCTCTGAATGACCTGTGTCTTTTTCTGTTGCCTGTTTTATATTTTGGGTTTCAGTTATTCAGTCTTCTTTTTTCTTTTTCTTTTTAGTATGCCTCAATTTTTTACTGGATGATGAATATTGTGGAGGCTTTAGATAGCATAAAGAGCTCTGGTGGCACAGTGGTTAAAGCACTTGGCTGCTAACTGAAAGGCTGGTGGTTCAAACCCACCAGCTGCCCCAAAGGAGAAAGATGTGGCAGCAGTGGCATCACTAGGGGGATGTGGGGGATGGATACCACACCACGTGACACTGCCATAGGGGGTGACAACAGAATGACTGTCAGTAAAATTTGTGTGCAGTGTTTCAGCACTCACTACCTTCCACCCTTCCGTGTCAGTGACGGCAGGCCGGTCAGTGGCCTCTGCACCCCGGCTGGGTTGGGCCTTGCCAGTGTGGTGCTGGAAATGACCTGCGGGAGGTGTGCATAAGAAGGTGACTCTACGTGTCCTGCGGGCTGCCCGCTGGGGCACCGGTACTTTGGGCTGTGTGCTTGAGGGAGACATAAAGTGTCCTGACAAAGCGTTGGTAAGGGGAGATCAGTGGGCCCTGGACGCACGTCGGACCGGGAAGTGGCTTGGAAAGGGGACTCAGCCGGGATGCACCCGGCCGCCACAAGGGTCGAGTGGCAGCCCTGAACATAACTTTGATGTAGTTCTTAGATGTTTTTACTTTGAATTCTATTGTTTTCTTACCGAATTTTCACTTTAACCACATGGAACTATGTAATGTAAACACATTCAGGCTGTGCGTATGATACTGTAATTTAAAGGTGTAATTTGAATTTTGCTAGTTGTTTATGTCACTGCTCTTGCCATTACATTCAGTGATATACGGGAATTACGATTTATGGGTAACAGTAGTACAAAAAACATTACTAAGGATTCCGTATGGTCTGGTACAGGGTGTGACACTATGAGTTACCACATTTGGTGACACCAACCCTAGT
>NW_004444047.1:6620249-6621344 GCF_000243295.1 Trichechus manatus latirostris | reverse complement strand
GCATCAGGCCCCCAGGGGGTCTCTCTTGGTCTGATCAGCCCTACTCATTAGCCACAGGTGTTGGGTGTTGGTATGTCTCGAAAGAACAAAGGCCCAATTGCTTTCTGTAAGGTGATTCCATACCTTATACCAACAACACACACTGACAGTGCCTCAGTTTAAATCTCCAACTACACTCTCCTGAGCTCTAGATAGATGCATACCATTGCATACTCAACAATCTCTACTTGGATGGCCAGTTGACACCTCAAATGTAATGCATCCAATTCAACAATTTTTATGGTACAACTGGATTTCCACATGCAAAAGAATGAAGTTGTAACCCTACCTCACACCATATACAAAAATTAACTCAAAATGGGCCAACAAGCTAAGTATAAGAGTCAAAAGCATAAAACGCTTAGAAGAAAACATAGGGATAAATCTTCATGACCTTGGATTTAGCAGTAGATTCTTAGATATCACACACACACAGAAATGTGAACAACAAAAGGAAAAATAAGTAAATTGGACAACATCAAAATGCAAAAAAAGAAAAAACTTTTGTGTAACAAGGGACATTTCAAGAAAGTGAAAAGACATCCTACAGAATGGGAGACAATATTTGCAAAGCGTATATCTGATAGAGTTTAGTATTCAGAATATATAAAGAACTCTTACAACTCAACAACAAAAAGGGAAGCAACACAATCAAGAAAATGGGCAAAGGACTTGAATAGACATTTTTCAAAAGAAGATATACAAATGGTCAATCAGTACATGAAAAAATGTTCAGCATCATTAGTCATTAGGGAAATGCAAATCAAAACTACAATGAGATACCACTTTATACCCACTAGGATGGCTGTTACCAAAAAGATGGGACAATAACAGGTGTTGACAAAGATGTGGAGAAATTGGAACTCTCATTCAACAATGAGCTCAGATATAGCAACTATTGTGAGGAAGGTGCAGGACTGGGCAGTGTTTCGTTCTGTTGTATATAAGGTCACTTAGTCTGAATAGACTCGACAGCACCTAACAACAACAATGCATTGGTGGTAGAAATATAAGATAGTGCAGCTGCTATGGAAAAGAGTTTGGCAGTTCCTTAAA
>NW_004444047.1:6618991-6619986 GCF_000243295.1 Trichechus manatus latirostris | reverse complement strand
GACAAATATTGTATGACCATTTATATGAAATACCTGGAATAGACAAATTCATAGATACAGAAAGTAGATTAGAGATGACCAGAGACTATGGGGAGGGAAGATTGGGAAGGTATTTCTTAATGAGTACAGAATTTGTTGGTGGTGATGAGAAAGTTTTGGAAATAGTGATTGCACAATGTTGTGAATGTAATTAGTGCCTTTGAATTGTACATTTAAAATGGTTAAAATGGCAAATATTATACATATTTTACCACAATAATTAAAAACAACTCAAAACAAAAATTAATACATCCAAAAATGAGTTCCTGGTTTCCTCCACCCAAAACTGTGTTCTTCTATAGTCTTCTCCATCTCTGTGAACTCTGTTGTTCCAGTTATTCAGGCCTCAACCCCTGGAATCATCCCTAATCCCTCTCTCTCTCATATCCATTCTGTCAGAAAATCTTGTAGACTCTAACCTCAAAGTACATCGAGTATGTGACCACGGCTACCCTGATCCAAGCCCTATCTTGTTTCCTGGATTATGGCAGGAGCCTCCCACCTGAAATTCCTTCTTCCACCCTTGCCCTGCTACATTCTTTTCTCAACACTGCAGCCTTCTGACCCATTTAAAGTGTAATTTGTGCTACAAACTTTCCAAAGTTTTTGCATTTCACTCAGGGTAAAGACCAAAGTCTGTACTGTGTCCTTTGACCAAGGTCCTATGAGTTCCCTTTCCAGCCTCATCTTCTAGCACTCTCCTCCAGCTTGCTTCAGCTCCACTGGTGGCCTTCTGCTTCCTCAAACACACCTCCAGCCTCCAGTGTCCCTGTGGTTTGCCTGTCCCTTTCTTAGCATCATTGCTCCAGTGTCACCTTATCCATGAGGATTCCCCTCTGTCCCCTGTAACATTCTCCATTGCACCTACCACCTGATATGTTATGTAACTTGCTCGTTTATTAGTTTAATATTTTCTTCCAGTGAGACCATAAGCTCCATGAAAGCAGGGATCTTCA
>NW_004444047.1:6612356-6618272 GCF_000243295.1 Trichechus manatus latirostris | reverse complement strand
AGCTGTCAAGCTATTCCTGAGCCCTTCCTGAGGACAGTAGTGAGCCTCGTAATTTCACAGAGAACAAGCTGTGTCACACTGGTTTGAATTCCTTTTTTGTGCAGGAATGGTAGACCAGTAGACCTTAGGATACTGTGGAAATGGATTTCAGAAAGACTTTCATGGTACATTTACAGACAAGATGCAGATATAGGATAGCCAAGTCAAGAAATTAGATAAATCCACAATTGGCTGAATGATTGTAACTGAAGACTGATTAATGGATTCATCTCAATATGCTTGGAAGTCTCAAAAACCACAGTTTTATCTGCCAATCTGTTAATTCAGTTCGAATCAAAAGCACTTACTGAGGTTCCCCCATGTGCCATGTACTGCAGTAGGCTTTGGGAACACAAAACGGGTAAATAGGAGCTCATGCCTTCAAGGAACTCATTCTGTCCCGATAAACCTTTGAACCAGAGGTGTCTGTCCATGCTGGCACAGAACCAAATTGCCGCATTTACGAGTGACACAAAGCTGGAAAGGATAACCAGAGTGTTCTTCTCACACACACGCCTCACAGTCTCTGCAGCCCAAAGGCACAGGGCCTGAGTCCTGGCTCCTGCCGGTGCCACTCAGATCCACTGAAAATTATCCCAGTTTAGTTAGCATCATATTTGGACCATGACTTCCTTGTAGTTATTGTTTGTTTGATTGCTGGACTTTGTTTGTTTTTCTGTCCCTGTACTACTTGCCTATATTATGTCCTCAATTTTTCCACGTCTGAATCATAACCCTCTTTTCTTTTATGTCCCTCATTGTTGCCAGAGCTTTCCACCGTCCTACCTCTGTCTGTAGCTTGCTGTCTAGCCTGCCGCATCCCTGGCTGCCTCGGGCATTCCTTGGCTGCTGTCTGGGACCGGACACTTCTCCTTTGTGGGGTTCTGTCCTTTCTTGCTGCTGCTCTTCACTGTCTGGCTTCTCTGCCAAACTTGAATAGTGACCAGGGTCGGAGACCTGGCCTATCTTGCACCTGCCAGATCTCAAGTCCCCAAGTCAGAACTTGACACAAACTAGATGCTTCATAAATGCCTGGTCAGTCAGTGGACTTGAAACCCTGTACTCTGCAAATGAGGCTATTTAGCCTGGAAAAGAGAAAGCTGAGGTGAGTGGAGTCATTGAGTTCAAGTTTATGAAGGATTTTCAGATGAGAAAAATTAGATTTATTTTGAGTGGTCCCAGATGGCAGAGCGAAGATGATTAGATAGAAGTTGTGGGAAGGCAGGTTTCTGTACTATGGAGGAAAACATTTCACCAGTCCTGGAATTCACTGCCTTGCAAGAGAAAGGTGAAGTGCCACCCTGGGAGTGTGAATACAGAGGCTGAGTTGGGGACACCAAGTGCAAGGGGCAGCATGTCTACGCTTCCTGCCCTGGCAGCTGTGGGGACAGGAGGGTCAGACTCACAGGATCTCTTCCAGGACAACCAATCAGCAAGTGGTTCTGTGGCTTTGTGACCATATTCTCTTCTTTTCAATCAAAATTACATTGCGGGACCTGATGTTTTTCCAAATTGCCCCTGTAGTTACAGTAAACTTGAAGGAGCTGAGCTCTAAATCTAAATCATTGCATAGGGGTGACGGCTAAGGAGACCACAGAGTGGAATGAGCAGACACAGACGGCTGGGAAAGCAGAGGAAGAGGAGAAGCATTTGGAGCTCATAAAGAGCTAAAACAGCTGAGGAATCAAGGAAGGCGGGCGTGTTAAGGGGCAGATGGACAACAATATCCAGACAGGATGAGGGCTGAGTGGCTCTTGACTCTAAGGCTGAGGTGGCCAGCTACTGCGGTGCTGAGGGGCCATGAGCCAGACTCCATTGAGATCTCCTAAACGCAGGCACCAGAAGCATTGTCCCTCTGCATTTGCTGTTTGCCACAGATGCCTCCGGTGGCGCCTGTGACTCTCTGGCTCCCTGCCACAGGGTGTCCCAGGCCACATTCCATCCAGGTGGCAGGCCAAGAGGCATCATGCAGGGTGGGTGGGCTACTCCTGTCCCTTTTACTGCTCCTCCGCCCCTTCAAATAAACCAAAAAAACCCAAACCCGTTGCCTTTGAGTTGATTCCTACTCATAGCGCCCCTTCAAATGCAGGTCAATAATTCATGAATTCCTGGGAAAATGACCAGCTGCAATGGAGATGTTCACCCAGAAGGCCAAGGCTTGCCCCTGAGATGAGATAGTTGGGCTTCAGAAATATACTTAGCAATAACTTGGTGCTTTCTGTATGCTTGACCCAGTTCTAAAAGCTTTATAAATATTAATGCACTCGTCATCACAACCAAAAGAAATAGGTGGTATTATTACTGTATTATTATTATCCCGTTTTACAAATGAAGAAACAGATTGGTTAAGCAACTTGCCCAAGGGCACACAGTTATTAAGTGGCAGGCTTGTTCAGAATCCACAGTCTTAAACAAGGCTTATTTTCATGGTAATCATAATTAAGGAGGGTTCTGTTGTTGTTGTTAGGTTCTGACTCATAGCAACCCTATGTACAACAGAATGAAACACTGCTGGGTCCTGCGCCATCCTCACAATCATTGTTATACTGGAGTCCATTGTTGCAGCCACTGTGTCAATTCATCTTGTTGAGGGTCTTCCTCTTTTTTGCTGACCCTCCAATTTACCAAGCATGATGTCCTCCAGGGACTGATACCTCCCGATAACATGGGAGGTATGTGAGATAAAGTCTCGCCATCCTTGCTTCTGAGGAGCATTCTGATTGTATTTCTTCCAAGACAGATTTGTTCATTCTTTTGGCAGTCCATGATATATTCAATATTCTTCATCAACACCACAATTCAAAGGCATCAATTCTTCTTTGGTCTTCCTTATTCATTGTTCAGCCGGGGAGGGTTCTAATACAATGTAATTCTCCCCCATATATCTCTTTTCATTCTATTCATTTGAAAATAATATCTCACATTTCTCTGTATTTCTTTACCTCCATGCTTTCTACATTATTTGATTTTCTGAAGGATGGTAGTTATTACTCTTTGCAATAGAACACTCAAATGTAATGGCCAAGATAAATTCAGAGGAGAATTTGACACTATTCAATGTAAGATTGAATGGGACATAAAAAAATGTTATCAGCATTGTTATGGATTGAATTGTGTCACCCAAAAATGTGTGTCCACTTGGCTAGGTCATGATCTCCAGTATTGTGTGATTGTCCACCACTTTGTCATCTGATGTGATTTTTCTGTGTGTTGTAAATCCTATCTCTATGATGTTAATGAGGCAGGATTAGAAGCAGTTATGTTAATGAGGCAGGACTCAATCTACAAGATTATGTTCTGTTTTAGGTCAATCTCTTTTGAGATATAAAAGAGGGAAGTGAACAGAGAGATGTGGGGCCCTCCTACCACCAAGAAAGGAGAGCTGGGAGCAGTGTGTATCCTCTGGACCCGGGGTCCCTGTGCTGAGATGCTCCCAGACCAGGGGAAGATTGATGACAAGGACCTTCCTCCAGAGCCAACAGAGGGAGAAAGCCTTCCCCTGGAGCTGATGCCCTGAATTCGGATTTGTAGCCTACTAAACTGTGAGAGAATAAACTTCTGTTTGTTAAAGCCCATCTACTTGTGGTATTTCTGTTACAGCAGCACTAGATGACTAAGATAAGCATTTATGAAGAATACCACTAGATTTAGATCCTACTGCTTCTTTTTTAAAAAACAATAAAATTAAGGAATTTGGTATTGATTCTGACTTGAATATTAAATATCATACTGGATTTTCCATATAATTTCCAAACCACTGGAGCTTGTTTCTTTCTTACAGGCCCGTTAAGCTCAGCTGTGGGAATGGGCTTGGCCACAGCATGGTAAATATGCAGAAGTCACCCCAGGTTTGATGGGCAGTTTGCTGGGACAGCAGTCTAAGGTCTGTGCATCTTAGACTGACGCCTTCCCTTCCTTGCTGTCTCCTCCTCCTGTGGGGAATTGTGGGACTCCAGGAGGCTGAGATCCAGGAAACACATTGCCTTGTCCTGTTTTTTCCTCTGTTTTACTGGACCAGGTTACCCACCCGAAACCCACTGCCATCGAGTCAATTCCAACTCATAGTGACCTTATAGGACTGAGTAGACCTGCTCCATAGGGTTTCCAAGGCTGTATGTAATCTTTATGGGAGGAAATCTCCAGGTCTTTCTCCCTCGGAGCAGCTGGTGGGTTTGAACCACCAGTCTTCTGGTTAGCAGTTGAGCACTTAACCACTGTGCCATATGGGCTCCTTGGGCTGGTTTAAAGACCTCAAATACCTTCTGAGTTAAACCATTCTCGTTGCTGTCAAGTCGATTCCAACGCATAGTGACTCTATAGGACATAGTAGAACTGCCCCATAGGGTATCCAAGAAGTGGAGGGAGGGTGGATTGAACTACTGACATTTTGATTAGCAGCCGAGCTCTTAACTACTGTGCCCCCAGGGCTCCACCTTCTGGGCATTCAACCATAATTAGCATAATTAATAGCATCAGAGATTCTGTTATTTAAGAAAACCTGACCACTGGAAAAACAAATCAAGCTTGGACTCTGTGCTATCATCCTGGCTTCCTGCTTTATGAATTATACAACTCACTTTTAAGGCCATTTTCATGTTAGGTTTGGAGAACTTGATAAACTCTCAAGAGAAAATCATGCAGTATTATACTCATGGAGTGATTAGCATCATAATCCCATAAAATGACATTGTGAGTTCAGTATTCAACAGAGTGCACGTTACCTACCTGTTATCCATGTGTCACTCGGAATGTCTTCTATTATGCATTTCTCCTCTTGTTCTGCGGCGTGGAAGTAAAAAGCAGTTGAAAGTGAAAAACAAAAACTTAGAAGAAACATCAGCACTTGCATTTCTGCTGCTTTCACCACTCCTGGTAGAACTTTCTCTGAAATGGATCAGTTGCAAATGATACTGTTTCTGGAGTGTTTGTGTTTCACTGGATCATTTTGTAAGATTGATTTTTGTGAGAAGTGACATATGGTGGCTACCCTTGGGCTCGGAACTGTAGCAAATCCCACGGAACAAGATAAAAAGACAAGCTGTGCCAACCTCGGGGCCTTTCCAAGCATGATGACATCAGAGTTCGTTCTGCGCAACTTGATCTGTTACTTTTTAAAGATGTTAAAATGTTCTGACATGCTCCAGAATGAAGCACTCAAGGAAACCCGGAGAGGCCAAGCATAGCAAACACCAAGCAACGAGGTACCCCAGGGCCATGCCTTCATGACCAGACTGAAGTGGCCATTTTCTGGTTGTTTCCACTGCTCAGGAGGAGGTGGGGGAGGAGAAAGTGAAAATGGTGTTATGGAGGATGGGAAATGCAAGGAGGAGGGAAGACAGTGCAGGAAAAGAAAATGGGGGTGTGCGATTGATGGACAGGAGAAAGGAGCAGGCTGATGAAATGGAAAGGTCTAGGCTAGGAAGAGGCGGTGGCTCCAGTTCTGACTAAAGCCTTACTCTGGACTAGCTGGATAAATACTGAAAGTCTCTGTGTTTCAGTTTCCTCATAAAAAAGAATGAGTTAAAACCACGCAGTGATCCTCTAGATGTCTTTAGTTCTGGCATTCTGGTCCCCCCACTGCTTCTTTTTTAAATCCTTTTATTTCATAGTATTTATAGACTCACAGGAAGCTGCAAAGATAGTACAGAGAAGTCCTGTGTATCTGCATCATCTAGATCCAATGGTGACATCTCACATAGCTAAGATGACAATATAACTGCAGCCTGAAACCAGACGTTTGACATTGACACAATGCAATTCACAAGACTACAGCCTTCACGTGGACTTCACTAGTTTTGCACATACTCATTTGTGTATGTGTGTGTGTGTACTATCATTAGAATGCTTCAGCAAGTAATTGCCAAAAAAATTCTTGAA
>NW_004444047.1:6609047-6610465 GCF_000243295.1 Trichechus manatus latirostris | reverse complement strand
CTGTCAATTCCTGGAGCCTTGCTTTTCACCAGTGACTTCGATGCAGCTTGGACTTCTTCCTTCAGTACCATCGGTTCCTGATGATATGCTACTTCCTAAAATGGTTGAACGTCAACCAGTTCTTTTTGGTACAATGACTATGTGCATTCCTCCCATCTTCTTTTGATACTTTCTGCCTTGTTCAATATTTTGCCCATAGAATCCGTCAATATTGCTACTCGAGGCTTGAATTTTTTCTTCAGTTCTTTCAGCTTGAGAAATGCTAAGCATGTTCTTCCCTTTTGGTTTTCTAACTCCAGGTTTTTGCACATGTCATTATAATACTTACTCTGTCTTCTAGAGCCGCCTTTTGAAGTCTTCTGTTCAGCTCTTTTACTTCATCACTTATCCCATTCACTTTAGCTATTCTACATTCAAGAGCAAGTTTCAGAGCATTTTCTGACGTCCATTTGGTCTTTTCTTTCTTTCCCGTCTTTTTAATGACCTTTTGCTTTCTTCATGTATGATGTCCTTGATGTCATCCCATAACTCATCTGGTCATTCCTCATTAGTGTTCAATGCATCAAATCTATTCTTGAGATGGTCTTTAAATTCAGGAAGGACATACTCAAGGTTGTACTTTGGTTCTCATGGATTTGTTTTAATTTTCTTCAGCTTCAACTGGAATTTGCATATGAGCAATTGATGGACTGTTCTGAAGTTGGTCCCTGGCCTTGTTCTGACTGATGATACTGAGCTTCTCCATTGTCTCTTTCCACAGATGTAGTTGATTTAGATTCCTGTGTATTCCATCCAGTGAGGTCCATGTGTATAGTCGCCATTTATGTTGTTGAAAAATGATAGTTCCAATGAATAATTCATTGGTCTTGCAAAATTCTATCATGTGATCTCCGTGTTCGTTTCTATCACCAAGCCCATATTTTTCAACTGCTGATCCTTCTTTGTTTCCAACTTTTGCATTCCAATCACCAGTAAATATCAATGCATCTTTATTGTATGTTTGATCAACTTCAGACTGCAGAAGTTGGTAAAAATCTTCAATTTCTTCATGTTTGGCATTAGTGGTTGGTGTGTAAATTTGAATAGCAGTCATATTAACAGGTCTTCCTTGTAGGTGTATGGATATTATCCTGTTACTGACAGCATTGTACTTCAGAAACATCTTGAAATGTTCTTTGTGACAATAAATGCAATGCCATTCCTCTTCAATTTGTCATTCCAGGCATAGTAGACCATATGATTGTCTGATTCAAAATGGCCAATGCCAGTCCATTTCAGCCCACTAATGCCTAGGATATCGATCTTCAAGCATTCCATTTTATTTTTGACAACTTTCAATCTCCTTGATTCATACTTTGGCATTCCACCTTCTGATTACTGATGGATGTTTGCAGCTGTTTCTTCTCATTTTGAGTCAT
>NW_004444047.1:6607548-6608865 GCF_000243295.1 Trichechus manatus latirostris | reverse complement strand
TTTGAAATACCAGTGGCCTAGCTTCCAGCATCACAGCAACATGCAAGCCCCCACAGTAAGACAAACTGACAGATGAGTGATGGAATTTAATTTAAATTTCAGGATATTTACTGAATTACTTACTTAATTTCTTTGAATATGTACTTGTATCTCTTTTGTGTTGCAGTCTTGGTTTCTATTGACATTTACATAATTGCTTTATCCTTCAATATGTCTGTAATAGTTTCCAAATAACCATAAAATTTTGCTACTATTGGAAAAGAAGAAAGTTTAAAATTAATGACATAAGCTTCTACCTTAATGAGCTAGAGAAAGAAGAGCAAACTAAACCCAAAGTAAGAAAAAAGAAAATACTAAAGCAATATTAAAGAGTGGAAATAATTGGACACAAAATGAATAAACACTGAAGAAAACTAATCAAACCAATCTTTGTAAAGATCAACAAAATTGATAAATCTTTAGCTGGACTGATTAAAGAAAAAAGAGAAAACACAAATTACCAATATCAAAATGAAAGCAGGGACATCACTGTAAACCCTATACTCATTAAAAGGATAATAAGGGTATATTATGAATGAGTTATGCCAATAAATTTGGCAGTTTAGATGAAATTGACAGATTCCTTGAAACATAAATTACCAAAACTTTCCCAAGAACAGAAAATCTGAATAGTCATATATCTAGTAAAGAAATTATACTGTATTTATGATTAAAAACTCTTCCTACTAAGAAAACCCTAGACCCAATGGCCTCACTAGTAAGTTCTAGAAAACATTTAAGGACAAATTAGTATAAATCGTTCACAAAGTCTCAGAGGAGGAGAAAACACTTGAATTCATGAGGCCATCATTATCATATACTAAAATCATACAAAGACATTATAGAATCTAGTAGTAAATGTCGGTATTTGGAACTGTCAGTTCCCTGAGTTATTTTAAGATTCTGTGGTTAAAAAAAAAATTGGCCAGTTCTTTGAATTTCCCCACTGCCAGTTTAGGATTTGTTTTTCTCAGGTCTGTTAAGTAAGTTATCATCTGTCCACTATTTTTGAGCTTCCCAGATTTTGCTGCTTTGTTTTTTCCATCCGTGGGAAGTTCATGCTTTTGTTATTTGGGAGATGTTTGTTTTTCCTTTACTGTCATCCCTTTATCTCAGACCATCTTTTAGGGGTAACTTTGCTCCATCCTGAAGCACATCCGTTAGTGCAGTTTTCATGGTGTTAAACTCTGTTTTTGTTAATCTGAAAATGTCTTTATTTTACCCTTTTTCTTGAAAGATGTTGCTGAGTGCACAGTTCTGGGTTGACAGTTTTTTTTT
>NW_004444047.1:6605180-6606146 GCF_000243295.1 Trichechus manatus latirostris | reverse complement strand
AGATCTCTTTGAAATTTTCCATCTCTTTGTTTTCTTTGTGCTGCATTCTGCATATCTTCAGCTGTATTTTCCAGTTTACTAATTCTTTCTCCAGCGGTGTCTAATTAGTTGTTTAACTCATTAACTGAAGTTTTGTTATTTCATACAGTTTTTCCTTGGCAAATGTACCTGTTAATTCCTAGCAATTGTCCCTTGTTGATTGTTCATTTTTGTTGTACCTGTTCTGTATTCTATATCTGTCAGTTTCATTATCTGTGACCTTCAGGTGTCTAAATTGTTGTTTTTTGTTTCTGTTGACTTTCAGTCTATTATAGTATCTTGCCTTGTTTCTATGGCGATGTTTTCATTGCATTCATTGCTTGACTTTAATTGGTGTGAGACCTGGAGGCCTAAATTGGAGATAAGGGAAGCTTTTCTACAGAGATAATTTACTTCTGCTCTTGCAAAGAGTACACTGACCTGGGACCAGTTCAATGTCCCTTGAGGGCCCAGTTCAGCATAGGATCACCAGAGTCTCCTTCCCAACTTGGCATCAGACTCAAAACTCAGTAGCAGCCCTGTGAGCCCTGCCTTTTCCAGATGCTCACTACTTCATTTTCTTTGGCCTGGCCCCAGCTCCTCTTTGCTCCAGCCCAAGCTTAGTTTTTTTGTTCGCTTAGTTTTGGAAGTGGGGAAAATGTCCTTGGAGTCCTCCCCTCCTCTTATGAAAAGGGAGTGTCTCAGACAGTGTATACATTCAGAGTTTAGGATTTAGTTGTTCTGTGTCCGTGCAGAATGTCCCCTCAGAGTGTCTGGCCAACTGTAATGCCCAAGGCAGGAGTCTGGTTTGTCTTCTAAACACCTGTTTTCTGTAGTTTCAGTGCAGTTTGGGAGGAATGAGTGTTCAGTCTACCATGTTTGCCAGGAATTCCTCTTCCTGTCACTTCCCAATGTTATACCTTCTGTCTTCTTCCCCCCAATGCCACT
>NW_004444047.1:6594654-6602520 GCF_000243295.1 Trichechus manatus latirostris | reverse complement strand
GAACTAGAATTATACTATTTTCCCCAAGCACAGTTAACATAAGGAGTCAAATGACACGAGGCTACACCTCACTGGTGACTGTGCTGCGCTAAGCAACGTGCTAAGGGCTTTCTTGTGTCATCTCATTTGATCCTTGAGATGACAGACTTACTGAGGGACAGCATCTGCATTTGGCTATTGTGAAAAAAAATTAAGAAAATAACATGAAATACTAAAATTATAGCATCGAAGTTTACACCTAAGAAGCAAGATAATGTGATAAAAGAAATAGGTTTAAAAAGTATTGATTGACAATCAGTACCCTCCCCCCACCCCACACACACAAAAAAAAATCCAAGCTCCACCTGCAGAGAAGAGTGTGCAGATCCAGAGAGGTAAAAATATGTAACCAGACTGCGTTGACGTTAAAATAGTTCTTGGCAAAATTTTCAATAAAGTCAGTGTCTTGGTTTCCTAGTGCAGCCATAACAGAAATACCACAAGTGGGTAGCTTTAGAGAATGGAAATTTATTTTCTCACAGATCTGGAGGCTAGAAGTCTGACTTCAGGGCATTGGCAAGAGTAGGCAGTCTGTCTTTGTCAGCTCTAGGGGAAGACTTCTGTCTCTTTCAGCTTCTGTAGCCCTGGGTGTTTCTTGGCATTCATTGGCTTGAAGAGAGGTCTTCCCATGGGATCTTCCCCATGTATGCGTTTCTCTCTGTGTCTGTTTTCCCTTTTTTTTAAGACACCGCTAAGAAAGGATTAGCTTTAGGACCCACCCTACTCTTGTATGACCTCATTAACTCTTGGTATTGTTGTTTAGTGCATTCCAGTTGTTTTTAACTCATAACAACCCTGTGTACAACAAAGTGAAACACTGCCCAGTCATGCACCATCATCACAATCATTATGTTTGAACCTATTGTTGCAGCCACTATGTCAATCCATCTTGTCTAGGGTGTTCCTCTTTTTTGCTGACCCTCTATTTTACCAAGCATGATGTCCTTCTCCAGGGACTGGTCCCTCCTGATAACATGTCCAAAGTACATAAGATGAAGTCTCATTATCCTCCCTTCCAAGGAGCACTCTGGCTGTATTTCTTCCGAGACAGACTTATTCGTTCTTCTGGCAGTCCATGGTATATTCAGTATTCTTTGCCAACACTGTAATTCAAAGGCGTCAGTTCTTCTGTCTTCCTTATTCATTGTCCAGCTTTCACATGCATATGAGGTGATTGAAAATAACATGGCGTGGGTCAGGCTTACCTTACTCCTCAAAGTGACATCTTTGTTTTTTTAACAGTTTAAAGGGGGCTTTTGCAGCAGATTTGCCTAATGCAATACGTCCTTTGTTTCCTGACTGCTGTTTCCATGGGCTTTAATTGTGGATCCAAGTAAAAATGAAATCTTTGATGTCAATCTATTCTCCTTCTGTCATGATGTTGCTTATTGGTACAGTTGTGAGGATTTTTGTTTTCTTTATGTTGAGATATAATTGGTATAGAAGGCCGTGATCTTTAATCTTCATCAGTAAGTGCTTCAAGTTCTCTTCACTTTCAACAATCAAGGTTGTGTCTTCTGCATATTGCAGGTTGTTAATGAGCCTCCAATCAATCCTGATGCCACATTCTTCTTCATATGGTCCAGCTTCTTGGATTATTTGCTCAGCATACAGATTAAATAAGTATGGTGAAAGGATGCAACCCTGACACACACCTTTCTTGATTTTAAACCTTGCAGTATCCCCTTTCTCTGTTTGAACGACTGCCTCTTGGTCTATGTACAGGTTCCTCATGAGCACAATTAAGTGTTCTGGAATTCCCATTCTTCACAACGTTATCCATACTTTATCATGATCCACAGAGTTGAATGCCTTTGCATAGTCAATAAAACACAAGTAAACATCTTCCTGGTATTCTCTGCTTTCAGCCAGGATCCATTTGACATCAGCAATCATATCCCTCATTCCATGTCCTCTTCTGAATTCAGCTTGAATTTCTGGAGTTCTCTGTCGATGTACTGCTGCAACCCGTTTTGAATTATCTTCAGCAAAATTTAACTTGCATGAGATGTTAATTATATTGTGCAATAATTTCAGAATTCTGTTGGATCATCTTCCTTTGGAAGGGGTACAAATATGAATCTCTTCCAGTCAGTTGTCCAGGTAGCTGTCTTCCAAATTTCTTGGCATAGATGAGTGAGCATCTCCAGTGCTGCATCGTTTGTTGAAACACCTCAGTTGGTATTCTGTCAATTCCTGGAGTCTTGTTTTTTGCCAACACCTCCAGTGCATGTTGGATTTCTTCCTTCAGTACCATGGGTTCTTGATCATATGCTACCTCCTGGAATGGCTGAATGTCGACCGATTCTTTTTGGTACAGTGACTCTGTGTGTTCCATCCATCTGCTTTTGATGCTTTGTGTGTCATTCAATATTTTGCCCATAGAATCCTTCAAAATTGCAACTCAGGTCTTGAATTTTTTCTTCAATTCCTTCAGCTTGAGAAATGCCAAATGTGTTCTTCCCTTTTGGTTTTCTTACTCCAGGTCTTTGCACATTTCATTACAATATTTTACTTTGTCTTCTCCATCTGCCCTTTGAAATCTGTTTAGCTCTTTCACTTCATCGTTTCTTCCTTTGCTTTAGCTACTCTACATTCAAGAGCAAGTTTTAGAGTCTCTTCTGACATCCATTTTGGTCTTTTTTTTTCTTTCCTGTCTTCTTAATGACCTTTTGCTTTCTTCATATATGATGTCCTTGATGTCATTCCGCAACTCGTCTGGTCTTCAGTCATTAGTGATCAATGTATCAAATCTACTTTTGAGATGGTCTCCAAATTCAGGTGGGATATAGTCAAGGTTGTATTTTGGCTCTTGTGGACTTGTTTTAATTTTCTTCAGCTTCAACTTGGACTTGCATATGAGCAATTGATGGTCTGTTCCACAGTCGGCCCCTGGCCTTGTTTTGACAGATGGTATTGAGCTTTTCCATGGTCTCTTTCCACAGATGTAGTTGATTTGATTCCTGTGTTTTCCATCCCATGAGATCCACGTGTATAGTTGCCATTTATGTTGTTGAAAAAAGGTATTTGCAATGAATAATCATTGGTCTTGCAAAAGTTTATCATTCGATCTTTGGTGTCGTTTCTATTACCGAGGCCATATTTTCCATCTACAAATCCTTTGTTTCCAACTTTTGCATTTCAGTCTTCAGTAGTTATCAATGTGTTTTGTTTACATATTTGATCAATTTCAGACTGTAGAAGTTGGTAAAAATCTTCAATATTCTCATCTTTGGCATTAGTGGTTGGTGTGTAAATTTGAATAATAGTCATATTAACTGGTCTTCCTTGTAAACATACATATATTATCCTATCACTGACAGCGTTGTATTTCCGGATAAATCTTGAAATGTTCTTTTTGACAATAAATGTGACACAATTCCTCCTCAATTTGTCATTCCCGGCATAGTAGACCATATGATTGTCTGATTCAAAATGGCCAATACCAGTCCGTTTTAGCTCACTAATGCCTAGGATATCTATCTTTATGTGTTCCATTTCATTTTTGACAACTTTCAATTTTCCGAGATTCATACTTCGCACATTTCATATTCTGATTACTAATGGACGTTTGCAGCTATTTCTTCTCATTTTGAGTCGTGCCACATTAGCAAGTGAAGGTCCCTAAAGCTTAACTCTACCCACGTCATTAAAGTCAGCTCTACTTTGAGGAGGCAGCTCCTCCCCAGTTGTATTTTGTGTGCCTTCCAGCCTGAGGACCTCATTTTCTGGCAGTGTTCTGCTGCTATTCATAAGGTTTTCACTGGCCAATTTTTTCAGAAGTAGACTGCCAGGTCCTTCTTCCTAGTCTGGCTTAGGCTGGAAGCTCCTCTGAAGCTTCTCCACCAAGGTTGACCCCACTGGTATTTGAAATACTGGTGGCAAAGCTTCCAGTATTATAGCAACATGCAAACCACAGTGCGATAAACTGATGGAAGAAAAACCTTATTTCCAAACAGGGTCACATTCACAGGCACAGGGATTGAGACTCCAACATATCTTTTTGGGGGACACAATTCAATCCATAACACTCCACCTTTTCCCTCCCTGAATTAATGTTCTTCCCACATGCAAAATACATTCACCCCATCCCATCACCCCCTAAAGTCTAAGTCCATTCCAGCATCCACTCTAAATCCAAAATCTCATTTCTGAATCTTATAAATTAGTTGTGTGAGCCTCTGGGTATGGTCCATCCCAGGGCAAAATTCCTCTCCATCTGTGGACCTGTGAAATCCGGGATACACATTATCTGCTTCCAAAGTATAATGGTGGGACAAGCACAGGGAAGACATTCCTATTCCAAAAGGGAAAAATGGGAGGGAAAGAAGGGGCCACAGGTACCAAGCTAGTCTGAAAACCAGCAGGGCAAATTTCATTGGGTCTCAAGTCTTGAAAATAGTCCTCTGTTTTCTGGGACGATCTGGGCATCCACCTTGCCCTCTGAATTCTGGGTAGGGGCTGCTCTGCTGTCTGGGGCATGGATCCTGCCCCCTAAACCCTGGGTGGCCCCATTTTACCAGCATGGCAGCCCACACCCTCAACTTTGGGTGGCTTCCCTGTTCTTCTGGCCCACGACCGTGGCAGCTCCACCCTCTAGAACCAAAGTGGCAGTGCCACCCTTTGAAACATGGTTCATGGCTCCACTTTTGGAAACTCAAGATGTAGCAGCCCTGTCCCCATGCTCCTTCCAACAGTCCTGCTGGTCTCTGAACTGCTCCTGAGAGAGTCCTTTCCTTTTCTTGAAAGACAACAGATGTTTGTAGCCAAGTCACTCCATTGGCCCATTCCCTGCCTGTAGAATTCCAGGAATCAGCTTTCCTTAATTTCATCCATCTGTGTCCCCTTAGTTGACAACATTTTTACTGAGATGATTGATTGAATCCATAGGCTACACACCCAATCTCTCCAGCAAATAACTGTCTAGGCACACCCTTGATGTTCTCTCCAAAGCATGGTTTCTTAATTTCTACATGTAAAATGATGGGAGTAGTAATAGTAGTAGCATCGTCAAAACCTGTCTAACTTCAGAGGGGATAATTAGAATTACCATCAGCACAAAACTGATTCCCATGAGGTGGAGGATCAGACATACCTTCACTCCTCAACCTTTTTACTAATTCTGACACCAGCCATCCTTCCCATGGCACTCTCTACTTCACTTCTGGGTTTGATAATCTGTTGCAACGGTCACAAAGAACTCACAGACTGTACTTACAGTTAAATGGTTTATTAAGGAACAGGGTACAACTTGGAATCAGGATCAACAGGCTACAACTCAGGATCTAGATCAGGAAGCATATAGGCAAAGTCTCCCTTCTTCCATGCAGGGCAGTTCTCTCAGCTACTGTAGGCCATGCAGGCTTCCTCTCGGCCCTCTGAGGACAGACTCTTCTCATCCCCCTCAGGACAGGCTCCTCTTGGCCCTGCTGTCTGTCACCCTTCTGGGCCTGTTGCCCCCTTCAGTATTATAACTCTTGACCCATGTTACAGCTCTTTTAGGAGATTCCTTGCCTCCTCTCTGTCTCTCTGCTTCTTCTCTCTTCCTTCTGCTTCTTCCTGCTGCTTCTCTTCCTGCTTCTTTCTGTCTCAAAGACCTCTGTGTGGTTGGCTGCTTGAATCTACAAACTCCTTGTCAGTTTCAAGGCATGACACTAGCACCAGTGCCACGAACTGACCAATCACCTCTTGGTAGGCCACAGACACTTTGTTTGCATAGTAGGCTACAACTCAACTCATTTGCATTGTCTGTTGACCAATCCCTGCAAGGTGTATACCAATCATAGGGCAGGCTGCAGCCCAGGACCAGACAAAAAGTATTAAAACCAAGCTGTTTACAGCTTACCCAAGAAATTTCAGTCAACCTGGACAAAAGCAGGGCTTCTAACTGATTCATTCTGGTTTGAACCCCGACTGAGAATTTGCATTTCTAACAAGTTTCCAGGCAATGTTAATGGTGCTGGTTAGAGACCAATTCTGAGAACCACTAGTAAAGCAGTGGTTTTAAAATTTTATTATGCATAAGAATCACATGGGGCTCTTGTTAAAATGTAGGTTCTGATTCAGTACATATGGGGTAGAAATGCAAATTCTCAGCAAGTGTTCAAACCAGAATGAACCAGTTTGAAGCCTAGGACAAAAGTAACAAACCCTCTGGGGTGGAGAACTAGAACAAAAGTAACTCCTCAGGGCGAGAGGAAGAAAAATCTCTCAAGCTGTTTTTCCAAACAACCAAGGCAAAAGGCCCCATAAAGGAACTCATTTTACCACACTACAATAGAACTTTCCAAATCTTAAAGTTCTGGTTTCTTTCTGCACAGTTCATTTATCAATTTATCTTTTTCATCTTGCATTTACTATAAGCAGCCAGGAGAAACCAGGCTGCACATTGAAGATTTTGCCTGGAAATCTCCTCGGCTAAATATTCAAGTTCATCACTTACAATTTCTACTTACCACACAACACTTGAACATAATTCAGCCAAGTTCTTTGTCACCTTATAACAAGGATCGCATTACCTCCATTGTCCAGTAACATGTTCATCATTTCCTTTTAAGGCCTCACCAGAAGCACATTGAACATCTGCATTTCTAGCAACATTCTGTTCATGATGATAGAAGCCTTTTCACTTCTTTTTGAGCCCTCTCCAGAATCACCTTTAACATTTGTAATTCTACCAACAGTCTCTTCAGGGCAATCTAGGCTTTTACTATCAAGCACCTCAAAACTCTTCTATCCTCTACCTGTTACCTGTTTTCAAAGCCAAGTCCACATGTCTCACCTCCCTGTATCTGTGGCCTAAGGCGGCCCAATCACTCAGGGCAGTCCTCTGAGGAAGGTTGCAGAGGCCAGCAAAGCACGTGGTGGCTGGGGGATGGGCACACAGAACTGGCAAGAGGAAAATGGTGGGCACCACCCTGGCCACGCCAGCATGTGGACATGTTCTCTCCACCCCTCACCTCCACTGCAAACTCTGTGCCTGCCCTTACCTTGCTCAGACACAGCTGAGCACACCTCCCTGAAGCACCTTCTTCACTGGCTTCCAGGACACGCACTCTGTGCTCACTTAGGGGCACAGTCCTGCAGGATGGTCACAAGCTGCCCTTTGTTGGTAAGATGATCACACATCCCCTGTGCTCAGAATGGTACAGGTTACACCTGTTGTCCTGTAAACAAAGGAGGACTGGCTTGAACAGCTATCTGTCCCCTGTTTTTGGGCCAATCACTCTATTTGCATAATAAGTGACCAGTCCCTTCGCTGGACTAAACTAACCAATCCCCTCACTGGACTGAAAGTGGCTTCATCTATTTGCATAACTGACGTTTTCTGCGAGTAGAGACTGGCTTCTTCCCTGAGCAAAAGGAACAAGCTTCTCGAAAGGACTAGGGCAACTGCGACAACTCCTCAGGGCTTCAGGGAAAAATTTCCCAAACTGTTTTCTTACAGAAACAAGGCAAAAGGCCACATAATGGAACTCATTTCACCACATGTCCAAACCCAAGTTTTGCCACAAACCAGTTCGGAGGTCTCGGGCAAGTGACCAAGAAATTGTTTATGTGCAAATACATGTGCTGTGTGGATCGTAACAAATTATGGATAACATTGCAAAGAATGGGAATTCCAGAACACTTAATTGTGCTCATGAGAAATGTGTACGTAGATCAAGAGGCAGTTGTTCAAGCAGAACAAGGGGATACTGAGTGGTTTAAAGTCAGGAAAGCTGTGGGTTGGGGTTATATACTTTCACCATACCTATTCAATCTGTATGCAGCAAATAATCCTAGAAACTGGACTACATGAAGAAGAACGGGGCATCAGGATTGGAG
>NW_004444047.1:6589895-6594021 GCF_000243295.1 Trichechus manatus latirostris | reverse complement strand
TGCAAAAATGGGCTCAAGCATAACGATTGTGAGAATGGCAGGCAGTGTTTCATTCTGTTGCACATAGGATTGCTATGAGTTGAAACTGACTTAACACCACCTAACAACAACAGCAACAAAATACTCTGCCTCCATTGTCCTTTCTATCTATCATGATAGCTCCATCTCATTGGCTTGTTTGAGTTAATATCTGTCACAGTCACATGTGAAACGAGTCAGTATTTTAGACTTGGGGACAGGGCAGACACATGTGGAATGAGTTAATATTTGGGCTGTGTTGAGCACAAGGGACAACACGTGGAATGATTCAATATCTTAGACCTGTTGAGACCAGGATGGCCCATGTGAAATAAGTCACTATCTGGAACATGTTGAGGAGAGGAAGAGTCACTATCTGGGACATGTTGAGGACAGAGATGGCATATGCGAAGTGAGTCCCCATCTGGGACATGTTGAGGACAGAGATGGCATACGCGAAGTGAGTCCCCATCTGGGACATGTTGAGGACAGAGATGGCACATGTGAAAGAGGCACTATCTGGGACGTAGTGGGGCCAAGGACAGCACTTTGTGCTCAATCTCAGCTCTGCAGTTTGCCAGCTGGTGAGATATGGTATAAGGTGATTTCTCAGAGCCTGGGTCACTCCTGCCCACCCCATGGCATTGCTCTGAGGGGTGAACTAGACACATGGCATGTAAAGACCCAGCCAGTTGGAAACTGAAAATTCAGACTCCACTCCTGGCCAGAGGCATAGCAAGACAGGGGGAAAGTCCAAGGGGGTACCAGTGGTGTCATTAGGGGGGTGTACACTGCATCGGGTGACACTGTCAGAGGGGGTGACACCACACAGTCCAGAGATAATTCAAGACCAAACTATACAGGACTTGAGCTGCTCCGGAAAGCCGTGCCTGCTGCAGCCACGTGTCGGAGCTGCCCTCTACTGCCGCAGCTCTCGGTGTCTGCCAGGGTGACTGACCAGCCTGGAGGCGCTGCTCATGCTGCCACTGCTGCCTCCTGGATGCCCCGGAGCCCACCCATTAGCTGGCCCCCCACTCAGGATGCGTGCGCGGCGGGAAATCGTGTGAGGGCCGCGGGCGCACGCGGCTTCTCCTTTTCGTCACCCCTATCAACGTCTATTCGTCTTGAAATTGGGGGGGGGAGCACAACTTAGAGACTGCCTCTGGGCACCCGAACTGGGGAGCATGCAATTTAGAGATTGTCCCTGGGTGCTCACTACCCTTGCTATACCTGTGCTCCTGGCCTGTGATATGGTCTAGGTGTGGCCATCACTGGCGGCACATCAGCATCACCTGGGGACACTCCTCTTTCATTCCAACAAAAGTATGTATTTAATACATGCATCAGGTCCAGCCCCCTCTGTGTCCTCCCAGGGGTGGGGGTGTGTAGGACGTCACCCGTCCGGGGGTGAAGAAGTTGAATGGGAGACCCGAGCTTCCAGGTCCTCCTGGATTTGACGCTAGAAATCCTTCAGCTCACAGAGTTCCCTGTGCTGCTGGCCCCTCTGCTCCACCTCTCCATCACCTCCTCTGATTTCAAAGGCACTCAGCTGAGGACTTGTGTCTACTCAGCATCATTACTCCCCGGGCCTGGGGTCCTCAGCACCTTGTTCACAGGTTGTAATGGGTCCCGCATGTTCCTGATGTTGGTGTTGCACACGCAGGTTGTCTGCAAGACTGTCTCCAGATCCCAAGCACCCACCAGAGTACTGGGATGACGGTTCCACCCAGTGGAATTTATTTAGCCTATGAAGTCATACACACACGAGACACATACATGGTGTTGGCAATAGTGAAAGCTGTTTTAATTATTCACAGACCACATACAACAGGAAAAGTGCCATCACGGGTCTTCCCTGGCTCCAAGCTGTCCTGGTGGGATAGAAGTCTTCCACAGGGCCACACTCTTTGCACTGTGGATAGAGAACCCCGAGGACCCTCCCCCAACCACTTTTATACCCTAAAGAAAAAAAAAAACACCCCATCACCGTCGAGTCAATTCCCACTCATAATGACCCTATGGGACAGAGTGGAACTGCCCCATAGTGTTTCCAAGGAGCAACTGGTGGATTTGAACTGCTGACCTTTTGGTTAGCAGCTGTAGCTGTTAACTGCTGAGCCACCAGGGCTCTTATGTATTTCACTGCACAGAGCACAATGCATGTTTGCCTGCCTGATCACCTGAAGAGGGGGATCATCAGATACAGGGGCACCAGCCCTGCTGCTTATGTGGACAAACCATTAAGCTGCAGTGGTGGAGGTGCAGCAGTTTGTTTGGAAGCCCCAAGATGCTAGCAGGGGGAGAGACGGGAGTGATCAGAGCCCTTTGGACCACTCGAAGGGCTGCCCCCTCCCAAGGGCCTGTCCTTCCGGTGGCGGCGGGAGAGAAAGGAAGTGTTTCAGCTGCGACGCTCATCTGTCAGCTTGCGGAGGGCATCTTGTAGCTCAGGATGGTGACTCCTCTCCTTGGTTCTGTTGACAGTTGTTTTCAGATGTATGATTTCTTGTTCAAATTCTACCAGTGTCTGAGCTACATGCTTTGTCTCTTGGGAGAAGGCTTCCAGGAGGAGCTTGAGGTCTTCATAGACTGCCCACCTTTTTCTCCCTCTAACTAAAATAAGTCCCCAGAATAAAAGAGCCCCCGAAATGATTGCCAGCCAGGACACTAGCTTGAATTCCATCCCAGGCCAAAGGTCTTCAGGCCACGGCCCGGTGCTCCTCAGCTCAATGAGGTATGAGAACTGTGCTCTGCACCCCTCCGGGCGCTGGAGGGGCCTCCACCCTGGGCCGCAGACGCCCTTGAGGACCCTGCTCAGAGTTGGAACACTATGCTTCATGGTTAACCCTGCCCCGCATTGGAGACCCTGTTTCCGCCGGTGCTAGTGGCCTGGGTTCTTTCTTGTTTCCCTGCTGCCAGTGGACCAGTGGAAGGTTGAAGATGCTGGGCTGGGCTGGGGGTTCTGCAGATGGGCAGGGGTCCAGGGGATGTCCTGTGAGGCTTCCTGCTGCTCGTGGACCAGTGAAATGTTGAAGATGGTGAGCTGGGATGAGGGATCCACAAGTGGACGGGGATGCAGGGGATGTTTAGTGCGATTTCCCTGGTGCTGACGGACCAGCGGAGAGTAGAAGACAGTGGGCTTAGATAGGGGTATGCATGCAGGTGGATGGTGATCCAGGGGACATTCAGTCAGGTTTTCCTGCTGCTAGTTCAAAGTTGAAGACGGTTGACTGGGCTGGGGGTTCAACAGGTGAATGGGGATCCAGGGAACATCCAGGGATGTTTCCCTGCCACCGGTGGACGAGCAGAAGGTTGAAGATGGTGGCCTGGGATGTGGGATCCACAGGTGGGTAGGGGCCCAGCAGATGTTAACTGAGGTTCCCTGGTGGTAATGGACCACGTGAGGGTTGAAGGTGGTGGCCTGGGATGGGGATACCACAGGTGGACAGGGGTCCAGGAGATGTCTACTGAGGTTTCCCTGCTTCTGGTGGACCAGCGCAGGGTTGAAGATGGTGGGCTGGGATAGGGGGGCCGCAGGTGGGTAGGAGACCAGGGGAAGTAAACTGAGATTTCCCTGTTGCAGGCATGTAAGTGGAGGGTTGAAGAGGTGGCCTGGGATGTGGGATCCGCAGGTGGACGGGGATCCAGGGAACTTCCAGTGATGTTACTTTGCTGCCAATGGATCATCAGAAAGTTGAAGATGGTGGGCTAGGCTGGGATTTCTGCAGATGGGCAGGGGTCCAGTGGATGTCCACTGAGGTTTCCCTGCTGCTGGTGGACCATCATAGGATTGAAGATGTTGGGCTGGGATAAGAGGTCTGTAGATGGGCAGGGGTCCAGGAGACATACGGTAAGGTTACCCTGGTGGTGATGGGTAGAAGATGGTGGATGGGGATGGGAGGTTCTCAGACAGGAGGGGGTCCAGGGGGAAAATGCAAATTCACTGATGCTGGTGAATGAGTGGAAAGTTGAAGATGGTGGGCTGGGCTGGTGAGTGTGTGGACAGGAGGGAGACAGAGAACGATGAGTGTGGATTCATAGGTGCCAGTCGACAAGCAGAGGGTCGACGATGGTGGGCTGGGATAGGAGGTACTCAGGCGGGCAGGGGTCC
>NW_004444047.1:6587471-6588775 GCF_000243295.1 Trichechus manatus latirostris | reverse complement strand
GAGGTGCACGTTCCAGACGCTGGGGCATGGCGCTCTGCTCTTGGCATTGAAGACAGTCTCCGTAGCGGTAATAAATTATATAATGAAACAGAATTTAGAGTAGAGATTAGTGAACCTCAGGGATATGAAGTATCTTTGTGGAACGACAGAGCCTTAGGGCTGAGGGAGACTGGGACATGAGATGAGAAGAGAAAATGTGGGCAGAAAGGAGCAGCTGTTCAGGGAAGTCCCCTCCCTACCACTAGAGGGCACTGCGGGCACTTCTGTGCTGAGATCTTGGGTGCCACCTGGGCCTCTACCCTCAGTCCCGAAGGTCCACCAGGGTGCAGGAATGTGACAGAACCACCTCAGGCTAAGGCCATCCAGCCCGCTGTAAGCTTGCGTAGACCCCTCTGTGACCCCAGACTTGAACCACCAGAGACTCGCCCGCTGTCTCCCTGGCCTGCCCGCCTCGCCCTCAGGGCCCAAGGGTCTGCGCTTATCTTAGACACAGTTGTCAGGGATGCAGTCGGCCTTCTCTTCCAGCTCAGGGCAAGGGATCCCATCGTTGGCGGGCTGCACGCGGATGTAGCGAGTTCGGCTTTTGGATCCCAGTGTCCCACAGTGACCTCCACACAGCCCCCAAGGCGACCACAGGGACACCTCGCAGTCCAGCGGCGTCTCTGGAGCTGAATCAAGCACAAAGACCCGAAACGTGAACACTGGTGTAACGGAGATGCTTAGCAGAAACGGAAGGGAGCCCCTCACCCCCCGATGTGTGTATACCCCACACGAGCCCACGGCCAGACATCAGAGCCACGTTAGAGTAAGCTCCAAGGTGGAAGTTACCAAAAGCGGCCTTCTAAAAGACAGCTGCCATTGACTTGAGCTGGACCTTGAGCTGAGATTAGGATGTCGTGTCAAATCTCAGCCGTGTCTTGGGCTTTGGGAATGCAGGAGCTGTGGGCCTGGTGGCGGGGCCAGCTTCTGGCGGGACCCCGCACCAAGCTTCCTGTGCTCCTCGCTTCCAGCTGGAGAATGGAGAATGTTCCTTTTGTAAAAACATGCTCTGAAATGCAGCGTTCTCTGACAACAGCTTCGAGAAACAGCAGACATTGTTCCAACAACTGCTAGATTTCTGAAGGGACTGTTTGGGTTGTGCATCTCCATCCCCTCTGTGGGGCTCAAACATTCTCAGTATAGATTTCCCATCTGTGTCCAGTATTTTCATTAAAAAAAAAAAAAATCCATTGGTGTTATGGTTAAATCACCTTGTAATTTTCATTTTTCCAAAGGGAAGGGAAAATGCGTCTTGTGCACGCCCC
>NW_004444047.1:6575459-6585803 GCF_000243295.1 Trichechus manatus latirostris | reverse complement strand
GCATTCTTCCCAAGTCCCTTGGGTGCTGAGTGGAGGGTGGATGCAGTCCTGTCCTATCTGGGGACATCTCTGGGGGGATCTCTATGTGCTGATTACACTGCACCTTCCCTGTACGGCTGGGCTCCACCAGGCTTCCTGACCAAGCTCCAGCCACCTCCTACCCGACAGAGAGCCCTGGGCGCACACACCCTGCACCGCTGCCTGCTCCGTCTCCATACGCGCGCGACCTTCCTTCTGGCACGCCCCATCTGCTGTCAGAACCGCCTGGTTCTCCCAGCCCCGCGTGGCACGTCTGACTTCGCCTTTCTCTCCCGCCAAGGAGAGTCGACCACCCCCTCCTGTGCGCTACCGCGGCCTGCCCTCGCCTGCAGGGGCAGACGCCACACCTGTTCTAACGGTAAGGGCTGAGTTGGTCTTCCTGCCAGGCTGCGCGTTCCCCAAGGGTGCGGACCACAGCTCATGTGTCTGGTTCTCTGGCTCCGGCATGATGCCTGGCTCGCTGCTGGTCCTGAGTCACTGCCGTCGCCTGAACAAATGACTCTTGCCCGCGCTCATGGGGAACGTGCCTTACACAGGCAAACCAGAGCGCAGGCCGAGAGCCCGGAACCATGTAGCTGTGAGCTCATGGCCAGTAGTGGGCCCACAGGAGGCCAGCGCCTCTCAGGATGAGGGACAGGTGCACATTGCCCTCGGCCAGGCAGCGCTGCCTCCTGAGGTGGTCTCACTGTCCTCCCGGGCCGAGCTGAGCTGACCCTGGCCGACCCTGCGAGCAGGGTGGAGGTCTGCCTGAGAGGCCCCCAGGTGTCTGAGATGGTCCCCTGAGCCCTCCCTAAACTCCAGCCCTTGAAGGGAGCAGGGTCTGCTGTGGGTAGCAAGAACAAGGAGGATTGGGCCCACCGCTAATGAGGCTCTTCCGTTGTGGGTCCAACCCAGCTCTTCCACAAGAGATACCTGTTGCTTTAATGTCCAATGCCCTATGCAACCAGCTGGATGAAGTCCTCTTTCGTTGGGGGCCCTTAGGTGGTGTGGACGTGCAGCTACTCCTGCCCTCCAGTGGGGGTGCATTGCGAGGTCACCCTGAGCGGCAGACTCGGTCCTCAAAGTGCTCTCGGTCTCTCCAGTCTGCCTTAGGTGCCCAGCGTCAGGGGCCGTGTCCCGGGATGTGGGGGCATTCCAGGAGCTGCTGGTGGGAGCGCGGCGGGCAAACGGGCCTTCACTGGGCAGCCGTGCAGTGCCAGAGCCACCGTACCCAGCCCTGCATACAGCAGGCTGCCGGCGCACAGCCTCCGACGGTGCTCATGAAGGGGTTCAGCCGGACGCTCGAGGCTGCTCGCCCTGCCTCAGGTGCACCGTCAGCAGGAAAGGTCACCGCTGTTGGAGTGACGCCCAGAGACTTTCCACAGGAGCCGGCATGCAAGACCCGGCCCACGTCCAGACCCTGAAGCCCAGGTTCTGTCCCACCAATGCCGCTGCCCACTGGCCAGTGCAGCACGAATGGCCTCCATGCAGAGTGTTCCCATCCTTCCCTGGCAGCGGGGACACCGAGTCCCACGCGGTACGTCTCTGATGGGGCCACGCCGTCTCAAAGGCTGTCTCGAGACTGCGGTCACTGTTCACTTCTGACAGTATCTCTGTGCGCAATGATTCCATTTGCAACTATTGTGGAAGAGTTGAACTATTCACTTCAGGGTTTAATCACCCAAACAGCAAATATCTTTTAGAATTATGTTAATGGATGCTATGAATCCCCTGATTCTGAAATTGCTTAAAGAGACTCAGGCTCCTGTGAACCCAATGGGGCCTGAGGAGTGGTTTGTGGCTCCAGGCATCTGGGCAGCAGAGGGTCAGCGCTCTCCTGGTCAACCCTCCTGAGGTTAATACCTACCTCGCACCCTTGCTGGCACGTCTGCCTCGGGCAGCTCACGCCTGGGGGAGCCTGGTTTCCCATCGGGGAACCCTGCTTTAGAAGAATCCATGGGCATCGTTGCCCAGGTCTTCAGCCCAGAGCGCCTTGTGGGGCTCCTGCTTCATTTTCCTCATCACACAGTGGGGCCGAGTAAGGGGGCTGGTGGTGGCTGTTAGGTGCTGTTCAGTAGCCCCCAACTCATGACTACCCCATGTGACAGAGTAGAGCTGCCTCCCTCATAGGGTTTTCTAGGCTGTAATCCTTACGGGAGAAGATCGCCATGCCTTTCTCCTGCGGAGCTGCTGGGTAGGTTCGAAACGCCAACCTTTCAATTAGCAGTCCGACGCTTAACCATTGCACAACCAGGGCTCCTGGATATGAGGGTGACCCGTCTTAAGTCCATGGACTTGGCAAGTCACCTAGTTTAGCTGGCTCCCTGCCCCACCCCAGGGGTCGGCACTCGGACGCCATATTTCCATCATGAGGGCTCACCTCCCACCGGCAAACGTGACATCTTGGACATGGTGTTTACCTCTTTGAACATCAGTTTCTCTTCAGTGGCGATAATAATGCTGCTAAGGATTACTTTAGGGATGACGAGTGATTCATGCTGTGAGGTGCCTTACAGCAGGGTACAGTAATTGGCCCTGTCACAGAGCCCTGTCAACACAGGTGCCTCAGGGCACCCAGAGGCCCCGGCACATAGGAGGCCAGAGAGTGAGCCCCACAGTTCCCCAAGAACCTTCACTCTAGCCTGAGCCCTGGGCACAGCCTCACCGGAAATCCCGAGTCTTAATTGGAGGGAGAGAGGGGTGGGCCAAGGTGGGTGCTCAAAGCTGACACCCTGCTCCTCTCTGCTTACGTATCAGTGTCCTCACAGGAGATGCCCACCCACTGTGCGCGTTACCTGAGAGGATGTTGAGGATCTCGTTGCCCCTGCTGACCAGGTCCGGGGTGGGCGGGACGAAGGCCCTGGTGCTGTGCCGCAGCCGCACCAGGCTCACTCTGGCCATTGGGGGCAGGGACTTCAGCCTCGGGTAATAGAAGGAGTTTGCTGGGTGACTTGGGAAGGAGGACGTTATCTGGGATGAGAAGAAGAGGAGAAGTTGGTGCGGGAACCCCAGAGCCCACCTGCAAGTGCCTGCAGGCTCCCAGGTGCAGGAGCCCCGGGGGCCAGGTCCACAGGGCTGGCAGACCCGAAGCTGGGCCCACCCCAATCCTCAGGCCCACCCTGACACAGTGTCCCACCGGGCGGGCGCACAGACTGCACAGCAGTGATGAGGCTCATCCGCCACGCACCTTCACCTTCTCAGCAGCCCCACGGAATGGGGGCTCCTGGGAACCGAGACCCGTCCAGGGCCGTGACCACCTCAAGACCTGCAGGGGAGGTTGGTGCGAAGCCACTTCCCCGCACTCTTCCCCCAGAACTACCAGTTCCCACTCCCCAGGACCGTGCCCCCCCATACCCGTTCATCAGAGGCGCTAGAAACAGGAGTGTCTTCTGAACCCACAGGCAGATGGCGGAGCGGCCAGAGAGCACTGTTAACAGAGTTGACCAGCTCAGGGTCCTTAGCCCGACGGGCAGTGTCCCCGGCAGTGTGGACACGGCAGGCCTGGTTCACCTTCTCCCTACCCTGCCCTGAGGGTGCAGAGCCAGTGCCCAGGGCAGAGGGGTGCCTCCTCGCCCATGTGCAGTGGATTCTAGGGCGAGGGGTGGTTGGCTGCCCCACTCACCTCAGTCACTGTGTCCTGAGGGATGGTCGCAAAGTTGGGGGAAGAGAAGGTGAAGCCACTGTCTGTGCCGGCATCATAGGGAAACAGGTCCACGGAGACCTGGTCCTTCCAGTGATCACCCTCACAGAGGTCCAGGCTGTCGACACCCACAAACCAGTCGGGGCTGGGCACGATGCGCACCACGAAGGAGACCTGGGGCAGCGCAGACGGATGGCACACTGAGCCGGATGACCACTGGGCAGGGAGGCCGTGCCTCGGCTCTGCCTCACGCCCACCTGGAGGCACCTGAATGAGGTCCCTCCCACCCCCTGGCCCCTGCAGCGCCTCCCCATTCCCACAGCATGAGGCATGACCGTGCCGTCCTCACCAGCGAGTGCCTGGCATGCACCTCCAGCTCGGCAGAGGTCTGCCCCGTGCCTGTGGGGATGGCGGGGGCCGAGAAGACCCCGTGTACACTCTGGATCTTCTCGCCGGCAGCCTCGATCTCCTCCATCAAGGCCCAGGCCTCTCCTCGCTCAGCGAAGTCCCGCAGACCGTTACTGACGTACTCGTTCTTCTTCCACATGCTGTAGTCAGAGCTGTGTGTGGCCCCTAGGGACGACGCAGTGCGGGGAGTGGTCGTCTTAGGAGTGGAGGTCCAGCCAGCCCGCCTCTGGGCAAGCCCTGTGTCCTCCCCTCTCTGAGTGAGCCCTGGTTCCCCACCCCTGCCCTCTGGGTGAGGGCTGCATCCTCCGCTCTTGGTGAGCGCTTCGTTCCCCCTCTGTGGGTGAGGATTGTGTGCCCCCTCTAGGTGAGGGCTATGTTCCAGCCCTGCCCTCTAGGTATGGGCTGCATTCCCCCCTCACCCTCTGGGTGACAGCTGTGTCCCCCTCTCTGGGTGGGCTTCATCCCCCACTCTGGATGAGGACTGCATCCCCCCACCCTCTGGGTGAGGGCTGCGCCCCTCCACCGTTTGAGTGAGGGCTGCGCCCCCCCTTGCCCTCTGAGTGAGGGCTGCGCCCCCCCTTGCCCTCTGAGTGAGGGCTGCGCCCCCCCTGCCCTCTGAGTGACGGTTGCGCCCCCCCTTGCCCTCTGGCTGAGGACTGCTTCCCCCCCACCCCCTCCGTGAGGGCTGCAGGGAGCACTGCCCCTCACCGTGCACGGATGGCGAGATCTTCTGCCGTTCCTCCCTGGGCCCCTTGGCCTGGCTGACTGGCTTTCCCCAAGACCACCCGCCTGCCCCTCACCACATCGCCGGGCCGGGCCCGGGATCACTGGCACACCGTAGGGCTGAGCAAACATTGCTTGCATCGAAGCAAATGGATTGTGAGCGTGCCCTCCAAACTGTGAAGTTCTGTACAGCTGTCAGGGCTGACTGAGTGTGTGTAAGAGAAGGAAGCCGGCTCTGTGACCCTCCCTGTGGGCTCGGGGGCTCTGACGCCCCAGCCTGGGGAGGAAGGGAGTACTCACTTACCCAGCAAGGTAGACCACTGTGCAGGGGGCCGGAACAGGGGGTACTGCTTGGGGAAGGCTGTCTGGCTCCACTTTCCTGTGAAGGTGATGCTATATCTGGCCAAGTGCTGGGCAGTGCAGCTGGGCTCTCCCCCAAGAGGCAGGCCGGCCACGGAGCCCAGCGTCGCCAGGAAGAGGGCCCAGGAGGTGGTAGGAGTCCCCATCGCCTGTGAGCAGAGAGGAAGCCTCACACGCTGGCCCCACCCGTCCCCAGATGCTCCCTACGCACCCAGCCCATGAACCCTCAGGCAGCACAGACTCCAGGAGGATGCCAGGTGGCAGGTTGGGGCGAGGTGCTCTGAGGACACCCCAATGCGCCCTCATTCCCCTCGGTGCGCCCCACAGCTCTCCTCACCCCAGACACTTTGCATCAGGCTAGCGAACGGCTCTGCACGAACAGAAAGGATCCCTGGCACACTGTGGCTGCGAGGACAAGAATGCCACCTCCTTTGCCAAGGACCACGGTTACAGTCACACTCGGCATCTCCAGGGGGTGGTCTCAAGGAGTTACACGTGGCTCTGTGCCCCGCTGCTGAGGCTGCAAACCGCACAGATTGCTGGCTGCACGGCAACCTCGGAGCAAAGCGGGCAGCGCGCTGTCCCCAAGGACTCCAGAGTAAAGCTTGGCGGTGGCCACTTCCCGGCTGGGGTTCCTTCCCTCTGGGGTGTTGCAGGTTTCTGATCTGGAGGGGCCCGCTCTGGTTCTGTGTGTCTTGGGGGCAGAGGTGCACGCAGTACTCACCAGGCAGGAGCCGCGGAGCTGGCCAGTGGTGGAGCTGGTTGGGAGCAGGAGCCCTGAGCCTCTTATTTCTGCCCGGAACGAGGGTGGCGCCCACCCGTGAGGCTTCGGCTCCTCCTGCCACCACACTCCGACACTCAGCTCCTGAGAGGGGCAGGAGGCTGGGGAAAAGGCTCTTGAACCAGCGGCCCCCGGCCCAGAGTGGATCCCGCAGGAGCTGACTTGGCCTCCCCCTGTCCGAAGCACTCCTCCGGCTCCTCTGGAAGACTGCTGAGCTCAGGGCCTCCTCCAGAGTGGAGCTCACTCCCCTCCCTCTGCTCCAGCCGGCCGCACCCCTTCCTTTGTCTTCCCTTCCCGTCCTCCCCGCCCTCCCTCCCACCCTCTGCCTTGCGCCTCTCCTCTCCCGTTTTCACAGAGTCCCCTCGTGGGACGACTGAGCTCCTCTGTGCTCCTGGACCATATGTGGGCCAGGCCTCTGGGCACAGTCTCTGAATTAAAGCCAGGTGTCACACCTTTCTGGGCAGGGTATGACCTGAATGGCCAGCCTATTCACGGCCTGATGTTGGCTGAAGTATTGGATGTGGGCTGGGACTACTGCCAGGGGTTACTGGCTGGGGGCATCTCTGGCCTTTGGGGCTCCGGGTTTCAGCCAGCCAGTCAAACACAGCCACCTCTATCCCACCACAGTCTGTCACCTCTACAGGAGCAGCCGTGCCAGCCACACTGCCCTAGACGCCATCCTGAAGCCAACCTCCCTCCCCCTTTTTTGGATAGAACCACGTCTGAGGCGATGAGTTCAGGGAGTCAGCGAAGAGCCCAAGAAAGGACACTCGTCCTCACTTTTACCCATACCAGGCTTCAGCTGGCTGCGGGGTGGCAGGTCTGTGGACCAGGGACAGGCAGTGCACAGACCGCCCGCCCCAACAAGCCTGAGCCCTCTGCTGCAGGGCCCTGGGAAGAAAGGGCTGGTTGGGGTCCCAGTGCCTTTCCCCTCCCGTAGGCAGAGTTAGCAGGATGGCTGGCATGTGGAAAGTCATTGCCAACATGTTCTGAAGCTTATCACCGCTCAATGTCAGGAAAATATTTATAGAATTCGTCGTCACGGAATCTCTGAAATGGGAAGGGCAGTAGACCGTCTTGCTCAGTAGTGCTCAGCCCTCATCAGAAGCGCCCAGGGAGCTTTTTTTTTTTTTAATTTTTTTTTTATTGTACTGTAGGTGAAGGTTTACAGAACAAATAGTTTCTCATTAAACAGTCAGTACACATATTGTTTTATGACATTGGTTAACAACCCCATGACATGTCAACACTCTCCCTTCTCAATCTTGGAGGACACTTTTTTCTTTTTGGTGAAATATACCTAGCCAAAGATACACCATTTCAAAAATGTCTACATGTACAATTCAGTGACATTGATTACATTCTTCCAGTTGTGCTGCTATTCTCACTAGCCTTTTCCAAATTATTCCATCACCATTGTCTTCAACTCACTGTCCCCTAGGCTTCCCATCAAATGTTTTGAGTTGCTGCTGTCAATTTGATCTCACAAAGATAATTCTTTTTTTTTTTTGTACTTTAGATGAAGGTTTACAGAACAAAATAGTTTCTCATTAAACAGTTAGGACACATATTGCCCTATGACAATGGTTAACAACTCCACGACTATCCTTTTTCAACCTTGGGTTCCCTATTACCAGCTTTCTTGTCTCCTCCTGGCTTCTAGTCCTTGTCCCTGTACTGCTGTGCCTCACTAGTCCCATTTTGTTTTATGGGGCTGTCTAACACTTGGCTGAACGGTGAACCTTGGGAGTGACTTCATTACTGAGCTAAAAGGGTGTCCGGGGGCCATACTCTCGGGGTTTCTCCAATCTCTGTCAGGCCAGTAAATCTGGTCTTTTTTGTGTGTGTTAGAATTTTGTTCTACATCCTTCTCCAGCTCTATCCAGGACCATCTGTTGTGATCCCGGTGAGAGCAGTCAGTGGTGGGAGCTGGGCACCATCTAGGTGTACTGGACTCAGTCTGGTGGAGGCCGTGGTAGCTGTGGTCCATTAGTCCCCAGGGAGCTTTTAAGCTCAAAAATACACACACACATTCTCATTTTGGAACCATGTTAATGTTTCTTATGTTTAAAAAGAGATCGGAAGTAAATAGAACCAACAACGATGGGATACAAACCAAACCAATCCACCGAACCTGTATTCCAGATCAGTAACACAACCATGCAGAAGTTAGCTATGCATGCAGAATTTAGACTCTGTCCTCAGGCTAAGACAAACAGGAACTCTAGATCAGTAGTTTTCGAACTTTTTGACCTCAGGACCCCTTTATGCTCTTAAAAGTCACTGAAGACCCCAAAGAATTTTTGTTTATTTGCATTAGAGCTATCAATACTTACTACATTAGAAATCATGATGTTTAGAATACTTACTGATTTGCTTAAAATAACAAAAGTAAACCTATTACATGTTAACATAAACTGTATAAATATTTTAAGAAAAATAACTATATTTCCCAAAATAAAAAACCTTAGCGAGACCCGTGGCATTGTTTGACATTTTTGCAAATCTCCTTAATGTCTAGCTTAATAGAAGAACCAGCTGGGTTCTGGTATCCACTTCTGCACGTAGTCTGATAAACTATGCTGTCTTAGTTGAAGTCTGTGAAGAAAGGCCAGCCTCACCCAGATATGTAGTTGGAAAAGGGAGGAGTACTTTAATAGCATTTCCAAACTACCTATGAATATGCCGGGTGAGTGAAAAAGGTAAGAGATGTCATGGTGTTATTATGATAATAGTTTTGACCTCACGGACCCTGAAAGTGCCTCGGGGACTTGCAGGCAGCCCTAGAGCACAGCTGTTGCTCTAAACAAATAATCAACTCTAGTTGTTGAGGGAGCCCTGCTGGCACAGCGGTTAAGGGTTTGGCTGCTAACGGAAAGGTCGGCTGTTCAAATCCACCAGCTGCTCTGTGGATGAAAGATGTGGCAGCCTGCTTCTATAAAGATTACAGCCTTGGAAACTCTATGAGGCAGTTCTACTGTGTCCTATAGGGTCTTTATGAGTCAGAATTGACGGGATGGGTTTTTTTTTTTTCTTTTCTTTTTTTAAGTCATTCTTGTGAGCCGCTGTGGAGTCCTAACTCTTGGCCACCCCACACACAATGGAATGCTGCCCGGTCCTGCATCATCCCCACAATCGGTTGCAGATCAAACCTTTATGACCCATAGAGTTTTCATTGGCTGCTTTTTGGAAGTAGATCACCAGGCCTTTCTTCTTGGTTCATCTTAGTCTGGAAGCTCTACTGATACCTGTTCAGCATCATAGCAACATGCAAGCCTCCACTGACAGATGGGTGGTGGCTGCATATGAGGTGGATTGGCTGGGAATCAAACCCGGGTCTCTTGCTTGCAAAGAGAATCCTCCCACGGACCCACGTAATGCCTCACTAAACTCTAACTAGTGACTTCTTTTCCACACAGGCACTGGTAGCAATTCTGCTGCTACTCTCTGTGTATTCTGTCGTTGTTAGGAACTGTTAGCCTGCAACTCATAGTGACTAGATGTATAGCAGAATGAAACGGTGGCCTGTCCTGTGTCATCCTCACAATCTTTGCTATGTTTGAGCCCATTGTTACAGCCGATGTGTCAATCCATCTCATTGAGAGTCTTCCTCTTTTTCGCTGACCCTCTACTTTACCAAACATGATGTCTTTCTCCAGGGACTGGTCCCTCCTGATAATATGCCCAAAGTATGTGAGATGAAGTCACGCCATCCTCGCTTCTAAGAAGCATTCTGGCGGTACTTCTTCCTAGACAGACTTGTTACTTCTTCTGTTAGTCCACAGAATATTCCGTATTCTTTGCCAGCACCGTAATTCAAATACATCAGTTCTTCGGGCTTCCTTATTCATGCTCCAGCTTTGTATGCATATGAAGTGATTGAAAACACCATGGCTTGGGTCAGGTACACCTTCTAGGACTAAGAATATACAGGTATTGTGGCTAATGGGAGCCAAGTTTCTCACTGTTGAAGAAGAGGGTTACAGACGAGGAAAGGGAGCAGACTGGAACAAGCTCTGTGGCTCTGGAGAGGAACTGGAGATACCAGCGTGAACCTGTGCTTTCTAAGTGAGGGTGTGCACCTGTGTGTGTACATGTGAGTGTGTACTCCATCTATTTCTTAGCTTTGTCCACTGAGAGGGCCTAGAGGCAGTGACACCACAGTAGCAGTGAGCACACCAGTGCCCAGACCTTGATCTCTAATACCATTCTCCAGTGAAAGGAACCAGGCGCCTTGGACACAGTGATGATCCAAAGTTGGAGGAGGGAGAGTAAGAGGAGAGCCTGGAAGGCCTTCTTGTCCAGGAAAGTAAGGAAGTGCACTGGGCTCCCTTTGCTCAGGGGCAATAAGTTCTCACCCAGTGTCCGGGGCCAGTGGTGGCCTCAGAGCTCGCTCCACTCTACAGGAGTCTGA
>NW_004444047.1:6566037-6574485 GCF_000243295.1 Trichechus manatus latirostris | reverse complement strand
TCTACACCCCAGCCCCCCAAGCCTGCTTACCCCAGTATGTCACGTCCCCAGGAGGTGTCCCTGTAACTTCTGTCCTTCCACCTGAAAAAAACAGAAATCCAAACAATTGCCATGGCGCCAATTCCAACACAGTCAAACCTGACCTTAGAGAACAGAGTAGAACTGCCTTGGGTAGGGTTTCCAAGGCTGTAAATCTTTATGGAAGCAGATTGCCACATCTTTCTCCCTCTGAACGGCTGGTAGGTTCGAACCACCTACCTTTTGGTTAGCAGCTGAGCGCTTAACCACTGCGCCACCAGGGCTCCTGCTTTTAGCTCAGATTAGTCTCAAATACAGTATGAGCAACTGATGAGCTAAATTCTCGCAGGACCTTGGCAATTTTCAGAAAGTATCTATTATAAGTTGCTAATAGTGGACATTCAAGCAACCACAAGGCACGGGAAAGCATTCCCTCCCTGGCTGGAGTGGGAGACCGGGGTTTCTGCCGCTCACAGTGGGCCTCAGAGGCTGGCCTGCCTGCCCGTGGGGTGCCTTTGTAGGCTCCCGGGAGCTCGCCTGGCACGTGGCAGAGGCTCGGTTAGTGTGGCCTGTTCTGTCATTGGAGTCTGCTCCTCCTCTGGCCGTAGTCCTGCTGTGAGACCCAAAACCCAGGATGTCCTCGAGGGACACGGAGGCTCCAGCTGGAGAGGGGAAAGCCTTCTTTGTCTTTCCCTTTGGGTTCTGGCCGAGGCGCCCTCCGCAGCCGGGCAGTCACAAACGGCTCTTTCAGGCCTTGCCCACGGCCCCTCCCTGGGGAGCGGCACGGGCCCACAGGGGCTGACTCAGAGTGGGAACACCCCACCCTTGGGACAGCCGCCTCTTTCTGAGCACACAGGCTCCCAGTGGGACCCTGCGCACTTAGAAGCTCACCCCCAGACACCCGAGTATGCCCGTTCACACAGGCTCGTACTTGTTTGCCCGCTCGTCCAATCAGCGGGCGTTACCAGGGGCCTGTGTGTGCCAAACACCACCGGCTCTGGACACACCTGCTTTCTGAAAGCCTTCAATACTTGAACACTAACGTTCCCCGGAATAATGCCAAATGTGTGCAGCCTGATACTCCCCGGCGTGTTTTCTCCTTTTCAAAATGGGCAACTGAGAGCTTGACATAACTAACACCATGGTGAACCGAAAACTATTTTTTTTTCCTTTGTCTTTGCCTTCTCTATTTCCTATACCTGTGTTAATGGCTTTGTTTTGCTCTGTCCCGCCACCTGTGGCTTATGACCCCCCACAGGAAGATTACAGCCCAGATGTCAGGTACGTATATCTTTAGCCTGATAAGGAACTGTCTGGCATGTATCTCTTTAGCATGACAAACAGTCTCTTGTAATGACCTTGTAATGAATAATGACACCTCGAACCTTTGTAAAAATCATATATAAGCTCTAATATAAACACGCCCTTTGGAATTCCGTAGAAAAAGCCTGAGTTGCTGTAGAATCCCTGGTGGTGGACACCTCCTAAATAAAACTTTCTCACTCTTTCTGACTTGGAGTATGTTTCATTGGCTTGACTGCTCCACGGCACAGACCCTATTCAGGCAACACATGCCACATGGCACTGTCCCACCCTCCCCCTCACTCTCCCATTCCAGCCACCTCACTGACCTTCTCTCAGTTCCTGGACACTCCCAGCTGTTCACACCCCAGGGCCTTTGCACTTGCAGCTTCTCTTCTGGCTTCCTCCTGCCGTATGGTTCTCAGAGAGAACGTCCCTGACCACCAGCCCAGAGGAGCACCTAGTCACACCCTGGCATATCACAGTTTTATTTTCTTGGTGACGTTTTATCAATTATGCCTCTGGTGGAGAAAATGATCAACTCCAGGCATTAAGTGGCATATACAATTGTTAGAGGGGTTGAAAAAAGGCTCTGGGCTGAGCTTCCAAAAACGACTTCCAAAGCCACACAGCAGGACTGGCTGCTAAGCTGCTGCTAGTCAGCTGGTCAGGAGCCACCATCTCTGTGCAATGCATAGGAGCATATGGCTGCTCACGCCTGCCTGCCTCCAACCTGCTAAACTCTGTTCAGACTCAGATTTCTCCAAGTGCTTCTGATTGGTGGAGCCTGGATCAGGTAGGGGGTCCAGGGTTCTGGGCTTAGATTTGCACCCTGTGCAGTCCAGGGAGGCCCCTGAAGGAGGTGGGGAAGGACCTGAGCAGGCTGGACACAGAGCCCACTGCACCCATCCCCAGCTGCCCCTCTCCAACTTGTATAGCTAATGCTTGTTTTCCAGTCAAGTGGGGGCCTTGCCTGGCTGATTCACCCTCTGCAAGCACAACCTGTACAGCCACTCATGGCTCCCTGGAAGGTCAGTGAACACATCATTCCCAAGCATCACAGAGGCCAGGACACAAACAAAAAGGGCAGAGTGAGAACCTCGGAAAGTTCTCTCCTCCATAAAAGCAATGTGAAAGCTGACAAAATTTGTCAGAATCCATTTTTTCAGTACTCTGGAAATTGACCACAGGCTTGCAGCAATCCAGGGAGCATTTATTCAAGAAAAATGGCTGAATCTCAGTAAGAACAGCAAGTTGTGGTATTTTAACTTTCCCTGGACCTGTCACCCACTCTCTAGCTCTGCAGTAGCCTTGAAAAATAACAGCCCACATTTTCAGTGAAAACCAACACCTTGGCAGCCACCATAGACTGCAGAGCAGTGCTGGAGCTCTTTCAAAGCCTCATTCCCAGAAAATTGTTATTGTTTGATCTGTCTAGTGGTTCCCTGGAAGATGCCATTTGCAAGTCTATCTGTATTTGACTTGATTCAGAGCTTCTTGTTGTTCTTAGGTGGTGTTGAGACAGTTCTATCTCAGAGCAACCTTATGTACAACAGAACAAAACGTTGCCTGGCCCTGCGCCATCCTCACAATCGTTGCTATGTTTGAGGCCATTGTTGCAGCCATTGTGTCAATTCATCTCATTGAAGGTCTTCCTCATTTTTACTACTTTACCAAACCTGATGTCCTCCTCCAGGGACTGATCCCTCCTGATAACATGTCCAAAATACATGAGACAAAGTCTTGCCATCCTTGCTTCTAAGGACCATTCTGGCTGAACTTCTTCCAAGACAGATTTGTTTGTTTTTCTGGCAGTCCACAGTAAACTCAATATTCTTCACCAACACCATAATTCAAAGGTGTCAATTCTTCTTCAGTCTTCCTTATTCATTGTCCAGCTTTTGAATGCGTATGAAGCGATTGAAAATATCATGGCTTGGGTCAGGCACACCTTAGTCCTCAAAGTGACATCTTTGCTTTTTAACACTTTAAAGAGGCTTTTTGCAGCATATTTGCCCAATGCCATGCGTCCTTTGATTTCTTGACTGCTGCTTCCATGAGTGTTTATTGTGAATTCAAATAAAACAAAATCTTTGACAGCTTCAATATTTTCTCCGTTTATCATCATAGACCAAGAGGCAGTCATTTGGACAGAAGAAGGGGATACTACTTGGTTTAAAATCAGGAAATGTGTGCGTCAACACTGTATTCTTTCACCATACTTATTCAGTCTGCATGCTGTGCAAATAATCTGAGAAGCTGGACTGTATGAAGAACATGGCATCAGGATTGGAGGAGGACTCCTTAACAACCTGTGACATGCAGAAGACACAACCTTGCTTGCTGAAAGTGAAAAGACCTGAAGTACTGACTGATGAAGATCAAAGACTACAGCCTTCAGTATGGATGACACCTCAACATAAAGTAAACAAAAATTCTCACAACTGGACCAATAAGCAACATCATGATAAACACAGAATTCAGAGTTCACTCAGTGTGAAAACCCTTTTCCTCAGGGGTGATCGTTGAAAACAGTTACAGGCAACGATTAACTTTATGGCAGCCTGAGGCAGTGGGTAACAGTTGGGGCAAACAAGAGACTAATAAAAAAGCTTAAAAGAAAAAGCTGGGAAATAGGATGTCCATAGAGACTTTTAAAAGCACTGACAAATTTCTGGGAATTTAAAAGGTCACATATATGCCCAGGGCTATGCGTGTGCCCAGAGCTGTGTACATGCTCAGAAAATACCTGAGAAAAGACCTAAGCTCTTACTCAACTTTCAGTAATGGATAGAATGATAGAATAAGACAGAAGATCAACAAGGAAGTCGAAGACATGAAAAAACACTATAAACCAACTAGACCTAACAGGTATCTATATACCACTCCACACAACAATATCAGGTATCTATTCTTCTCAAGGGCACCTGGAACATTCTCCAGTATAGACCAAGTGTTATGCCATAAAGTAAGTCTCAATAAATTTAGAAAGCTTGAAGTCATACAAAAGGCTCTCTGACCACAGTGGAATGAAAATAACAATCAGTCACAGAAGTATATTTGGGAAATTCACAAATGTGGAATTTAAGCAACACAGTCATAAATAAACAATGTATCATAGAAGAAATCACAAGGGAAATTGGGAAATACTTTAAGATGAATGAGAACAAAAACACAGAGTACTGAAAACTTATGGGATGAAGCTAAGCAGTGCCAGAAGGAAATTTATCACTTTAAACAAATATTTTAAAAAATATCTCAAACTAATAACCTAGCCTTCAACCTTAAGAAACTAGGAGAAAAAAAAAAAAGCTGTTGTGCTATCATTACAAATGAAAAATATAAAGTGAAAAAAAAAGAAGAGAAAATGAAACCCAAAGAAAGCAGGAAAAAAAAAAAAGATTAAAGTGGAAATAAAAAGAAATGGAAAACAAATTCAGAAAATCAAGGAAACTTTAACTTGTTTCTTTAAAAACATCAAGAAAATTGAAAAATCTTTAGCTGGACTGAACAAGGGGAAAAAAAGACTCAAATTATCAAAACAAGGAAGGAAAGATGGGACTTTACTGCTGACCTTATAAAAATAAAAGGGATTATAAGGGAATACTATGAACAACTATATGTCAATGAACTGCATGATCTAAATGAAATTTCCCCCACACCTCTGTCAGTTTGTTGTACTGGGAGCGGAGCAGGGGGGCTTGCATGTTGCTGTGATGCTATTCAAATACCAGCAGGGTAACCCATGCTATTCAAATACCAGCTATTCAAATACCAGAGGGTCACCCATGGCTGACAGGTTTCAGCTGAGCTTCCAGACTAAGACAGACTAGGAAGAAGGATTTGGCCGTCTACTTCTGAAAAGAATTAACCAGTGAAAACTTTATGAATAGCAGTGGAACATTGTCTGATATAGTGCTGGAAGATGAGCCCCTCAGGTTGGAAGGCACTCAAAATATGGCTGGGGAAAAGCTGCCTCCTCAAAGTAGAGTCAACGTTAATGACATGGATGGAGTTAAGCTTTTGGGACCTTCATTTGCTGATGTGGCATGACTCAAAATGAGAAGAAACAGCTGTAAACATCCATTAATAATCAGTATGTGGAATGTACAAAGTATGAATCTAAGAAAATTGGAAATTGTCAAAAATGAAATGGAATGCATAACCATTAATATCCTATGCATTAGTGAGCTGAAACTTTAATATCCTAGGCATTAGTGACTGATATTGGCCATTTTGAATAGGACAGTCATATGGTCTACAATGCCAAGAATGACAACTTGAAGAGGAATGGCATTGCATTCATAGTCAAAAAGAACTTTTCAAGATCTATCCTGAAGTACAAGCTTGTCAGTGATGGGATAATATCCATATGCCCACAAGGAAGACCAGTTAATAAGACTGTTATTCAAATTTATCCACCAACCACTAAGGCCAAAGATGAAGAAATTGAAGACTTTTACCAGCTTTTGCAGTTGGAAATTGATCGAACATGCAATCAAGATGCATTGATAATTACTGGTGATTGGAATGCAAAAGTTGGAAACAAAGAAGAAGGATCAGTAGTTGGAAAATACGGCCTTGGTGTTAGAAACAATTCCAGAGATCCCATGGTAGAATTTTGCAAGACCAATGACTTCTTCATTGCAAATACCTTTTTTCAACACCATAAATGCTAATTATACGTGTGGACTTCCCCAGACGGAAAACACAGGAATCAAATCAACTACATTTATGGAAAGAGTGATCGAAAAGCTCAATATGATCAGTCAGAACAAGGCCAGGGGCCGACTGCAGAACAGACCATCAATAGCTCCTATGCAAGTTCAAGTTGAAACTGAAGAAAATTAGAACAAGTCCACGAGAGCCAACGTATGATCTTGAGTATATCCCACCTGAATTTAGAGACCATCTCAAGAATAGATTTGACGTGTTGAACACTAATGACCAAAAATCAGATGAGCTGTGGAATGACATCAAGGACATCATACATGAAGAAAGCAAGGAGTCATTAAAAAAATAGGAAAGAAAGAAAACACCAAAATGGATGCCAGAAGAGACTGCAGATTGCTCTTAAACATTGAGTAGCTAAAGCAAAAGGAAGAAATGATGAAGTAAAAGAACTGAACAGAAGATTTCAAAGGGAAGCTCCAGAAAACAAAGTAAAGTAGCATAATGACATGTGCAAAGAGCTAGAAATAGAAAACCAAAAGGGAAGAACACACTCAGCATTTCTCAAGCTGAAAGAACTGAAGAAAAAATTCAAGCCTTGAGTTGCAATACTGAAGGATTCTACGGGGAAAATATTAAATGACCTAGGAAGCATCAAAAACAGGTGGAAGGAATATACAGGGTCACTGTACCAAAAAGAACTGGTCAATGTTCAGCCATTTCAAGAGGTAGCATATGATCAGGAACAGATGGTAGTGAAGGAAGAAGTCCAAGCTGCACTGAAGGCATTGACGAAAAACAAGCCTCCAGGAATTGACGGAATATAAATTGAGATGTTTCAACAAACAGATGCAGCTCTGAAAGTGCTTACTCATCTATGCCAAGAAATTTGGAAGACAGCTAACTGGCCAACTGACTGGAAGAGATCCGTATTCATGCCTATTCCCAAGAAAGGCAATCCGACAGAATGCAGAAATTATTGAACAATATCATTGATCTCACACACAAGTAAAATTTTGCTGAAGATCATTCAAAAGCAGCTGCAGCAGTATATCGACAATGAACTGCCAGAAATTCAGGCCGGATTCAGAAGAGGGCATGGAACCAGGGATATCATTGCTGATGTCAAATGGATCCTGGCTGAAAGCAAAGAATATCAGAAAGATGTTTACCTGTGTTTTATTGACTATGCAAAGGCATTCAACTGTGTGGATCATAACAAATTATGGATAACATTGCGAAGAATGGGAATTCCAGAACACTTAATTGTGCTCATGAGGAACCTGTACATAGACCAAGAGGCAGTTGTTCAGACAGAATAAGGGGATACTGCATCATTTAAAATCAGGAAAGGTGTGCATCAGTATTGTATCCTTTCACCATACTTACTCAGTCTGCACGCTGTGCAAATAATCTGAGAAGCTGGACTCTATGAAGAACAGGGCATCAGGACTGGAGGAAGACTCATTAACAACCTGCCTTACGCAGATGACACAACCTTGCTTGCTGACAGTGAAGAGGACTTGAAGCACTTTATGATGAAGATCAAAGACCTCAGCTTTCAGTATGGATTACGCCTCAACATCAAGAATACAAAAATCCTCACAACTGGACCAATAAGCAACATCATCGTACAAGGAGAAAAGATTGAAGTTGTCAAGGACTTCATTTTGCTTGGATCCACCATCAACACACATGGAAGCAGCAGTCAAGAAATCAAAAGATGCATTGCATTGGGCAAATCTGCTGCAAAAGACCTCTTTAAATGGTTAAAAAGCAAAGATGGCACTTTGAGGACTAAGGTGCACCAGACCCAAGCCATGGTCTTTTCAATTGCCTCATCTGTATGTGAAAGCTGGACAATGAATAAGGAAGACAGAAGAAGAATTGATGCCTTTGAATTGTGGTGTTGGCGAAGAATATTGACTATACTATGGACTGCCAAAAGAACGAACAAATCTGTCTTGGAAGAAGTACAACCAGAATGCTCCTTAGAAGCAAGGATGGCGAGACTGCGTCTCACAGACTTTGAACATGTTGTCAGGAGGGATCAGTCCCTGGAGAAGGACATCATGCCTGGTAAAGTAGAGGGTCAGCGAAAAAACAGGAAGGCTCTCAAGGAGATGGATTGGTACAGTGGCTGCAACAATGGGCTCAAGCATAACAGCTGTTGTGAGGATGGCGCAAGACCAGGCAGTGTTTATTTCTGTTGTATATAGAGTCGCTATGAGTCAGAACTGACTGAACGGCACCTAACAACAAACGACAATATCTGCTTGTTCTGTTTGAACGCCTGCCTCTTGGTCTATTTACAAGTTCCACCTGAGCACAATTAAGTGTTCTGGAATACCCATTCTTCCCAATGTTATCCGTAATTTGTTATGATCCACACAGTCGAATGCCTTTGCATAGTTAATAAAACACAGGTAAACATCTTTCTGGTATTCTCTGCTTTCA
>NW_004444047.1:6532213-6565661 GCF_000243295.1 Trichechus manatus latirostris | reverse complement strand
TGAGTCAAGGACACCTAACAACAAGAGCAAAATTTTACTTACGTGTGATATTAATGATATTGTTTGATAATTTCCCATTTGGTTGGGTGAATGTTCATAGCATAAATTATAAGTAAAATGTGGAAACAACTCAAATGTCCATCAACTGATGAATAGGTAAATAAAATGTGGTTTATCTGTACAATGCAGTATTACTCAGACTAAATAGGAGCCTTGTTGGCGCAGTGGTTAAAACACTCGACTGCTAACCAAAAGATCGGTAGTTCAAACCCACCAGCCGCTCCAAGGCAGAAAGATGTGGCACTCTGCTTCCGTAAAGATTCACCGTCTTGGAAACCCCGTGTGGCAGTTCTACTCTGTCCTACAGGATTGCTATGAGTCTGAATCAACTCGACGGCAGTGAGTTTGATTCTTGGTTTGGTTAAATAGGAATGCAGTCCTGAAACATGCTGTAACATGGATGAACCTTGAAAACATTATCCTGGGTGAAAGAAGCCAGACACAAAACGCCACCTACTGCATAACTCCATTTCTATGAAATGTCCAAAATAGACAAATCCATAGAGAAGGAAAGATTAATGGTTGCCAGGATCTGGGGAGAGGGAAAAGTAAGGTGTGACTGCTAATGGGTACAAGCTTTCTTTTGGGGGTGATGAAAATGTCCTGGAATTAGATGGTGGTGATGGTTGCACAACCTTATTAATATACTAAAAACTATCGACTTGCACACTTTAAAAGTGTATGTGAACTATATCACTAAAAAATTTAAGATTAAGATTATATCTTCAATTTTACCTGTGTAATTATAATTTTATCTATATACACATTATGGTGGGTAATGTGCTTAAGGTCACCTGGTTTAAATGCTAATCACATGTAAATATTTCATAGCAATATCTAGACTAGTGGTCAACCAGACAAGTAGGCACCATTGGCTAGCCAAGTTGACCCATAAAATTAACCATCGCAAGCAGATTTCGGTTTACAGAGAAATGGGGCAGAAAGTACAGAATTCCAGGATACCACTTCTCCCCACTGCACATTGATTCTCCACTTATTAATATCTTGCATTCTTGTGGTACATTTTGTATCATGGATTGAATTATGTCCCCCCAAAAATGTGTGTATCAATTTGGCTGGGCCATGATTCCTGGTATTGTGTGATTTTCCTGTATATTGTAAATCCTGCCTCTATGATGGTTATGAGGGAGGATGGGTGGCAGTTGTGTTAGGAAGGCAGGACTCAGTCTACAAGACTGGATTGTATCCTGAGGCAATCTCTTGAGATATAAAAGAGAGAAGTGAGCAGAGAGATAGGGGGACCTCATACCACCAAGAAAGCAGCGCCTGGAGCGGAGCGCATCCTTTGGACCTGGGGTCCCTGTGCCGAGAAGCTCTGAGTCTGGGGGAATGCTGATGAGAAGGCCGACAGAGAAAGAAAGCCTTTCCCTGGAGCTGACACCCTGAATTTGGATGTTTAGCCTACTTTACTGTGAGGAAATAAACTTCTCTTTGTTAAAGCCAAACACCTGTGGTATTTCTGTTATAGCAGCACTGGATGAATAAGACCATTTGTTACTATTGATGAACCAATATTGATGCATTCTTATTAACTAAAGCCCATAGTTTACATCAAGGTTGACTTTGTGTTGTATGGTCCTGTGAGTTTTGACAAATGCATAATGTCATGTGTCCACCATTACAGTAACATACAGAATAGTTTCACTGCCCTAAAAATGCCCTGTTTTCCCCCTACTCATACCTCCCTGCCAAAACCTCTGGCAACCACTGCTCTTTTTACCATCTCTATAATTTTATCTTTTCCAGAATGTCATATTGTTGGAATCATGTTGTGTGTAGACTTTTCATACTGGCTTCATTCGCTCAGCAATATGCACTTAAGGTTCCTCCACATCTTTGCCTAGCTTGATGGCTCATTTCTTTTTATCACTAAATAACACTCTGTTGCATGGACGGGCCACATTTTATCATTCACCTATTGAAGGACATCTTGGTTGCTTTCATTTTTTGTTAATTATGAATAAAGCTGCTATAAACATTCATATACAGGTTTGTTTGTGAACCTATGTTTTCAGTTCATTTGGGTAAATGTTGTTGTTAGGTGCTATTGAGTCGGTTCTGACTCAGAGGGACCCTCTATACAAAAGAACGAAACGCTGCCCGGTCCTGTGCCATCCTCACAACTGTTGTTATGCTTGAACCCCTTGTTACAGCCACTGTGTCAGTCCATCTTGTTGAGGGTCTTCCTCTTTTTTGCTGACCCTCTACTTTACTAAGCATGATGTCCTTCTCCAGGGACTGGTCCTTCCTGATAACATGTCCAAATTATGTGAGACGAAGTCTCACCATTCTTGCTTCTAAGAAGCATTCTGGCTGCACTTCTTCCAAGATAGATTTGTTCATTCTTTTGGGAGCCCAGAGTATAGTCACTATTCTTCACCAACACCATAATTCAAAGGTGTCAATTCTTCTTTGATCTTCCCTATTCATTGCCCAGCTTTCACATAAATATGAGGTAATTGAAAACACCATGGTTTAGGTCAGGGGCATCTTCATCTTTAAGGTGACATCTTTGTTTTTCTTTTGCAGCAGATTTGCCCAATGCAATACGTCATTTGATTTCTTGACTGCTGCTTCCATGGGCATTGATTGTGGACCCAAGTAAAATGAAATCCTTGACTACTTCAATCTTTTCTCTGTTTATCATGTTGCTTATTGGTCTAGTTGTGAGGATTTTTGTTTTCTTGATGCTTAGGTTAAATCCATACTGAAGGCTGTAGTCCTTGATCTTCAACAGTAAATGCTTCAAGTCCTCTTCACTGTCAGCAAGCAAGATTGTGTCATCTGCATAACACAAATTGTTAATGAGTCTTCCCCCAATCCTGATGCCCCGTTCTTCTTCATATAGTCCAGCTTCTCAGATTATTTGCTCAGCATACAGATTGAATAGGCATGGTGAAAGGATACAACCCTGACACACTTTTCCTGACACTGACCCATGCTGTATCCCCTTGTTCTGTCCAAATGACTGCCTCTTGGTGGATGTACAGTTCTTTTTGGTACAGTGACTCTGTGTATTCGTTCCTTCTTCTTTTGATGCTTCCTGCATTGTTTAGTATTTTGCCCACAGAATCGTTCACTATTGCAACTCAAAGCTTGAATTTTTTCTTCAGTTCTTTCAGCCTGAGAAATGCCGAAGTTAAAGCAATCAACTGCTAACCCAAAGGTCAGCCATTCAAAACCACCGGCAGCTCCTTGGGAGAAAGAAGTGGCAGCCTGCTTCTGTAGAGATTTACAGCCTTGGAAACCAGATGGGGTCACTATGAGTCAGAATTGACTCGACGGTTGTGGTTTTTTTGGGGGGTATGGGTGGGTAAATACCAAGGAGCAAATTGCTGGAAGATATGATAAGCCTGTGTTTAGCTTTGTAAGAAACTGCCAGACTGTATTCCAAAGCGGCCGTTTCATTTTGTATTCCCACCAGCAATGAAAGAGCGTTCCTGTTGCTCCACATTGTCCCCAGCACCTGGTGTTGTCAGTGCTTCTATGAGTCAGAATCGACTTGACAGCAATGGGATTTTTTTTAAATAGGTGTCAGGGAGGCCTGGTGGTGCAGTGGTTGAGAGGATTGGCTGCAAACCAAAAGGTAGGTGGTTCAAATCCACCAGTCACTTGGAAACCCTGTAGGGCCGTTCTTCTCTGTCCTATAGGGTCGCTATGAGTCGGAATCGACTTGATGGTAATGGGTTTTGGAGCACTGGTGGCACAGTGGTTAAGAGCTACAGCTGCTAACCAAAAGGTTGGCAGGGTGGATCCACCACTTGCTCCTTGGAAACCCTATGGGGCAGTTCTACTCTGTCGTATAGGGTCACAATCAGTCAGAGTCAACTCGACGGCAGTGGGTTTCTTTTAAATGATATACAATGCTGAGCATCTTCTCATATGCTTAGTTGCCATCTGTGTATCTTTTCTGGCAAGGTGTCTGTTCACATCTTTTGCTCATTTTGTAATTGGGTTGTTTGTTTTCTTATTGTTGAGTTGTAAGAATTTTCTGTATATTTTGGATACAAGTCCTTGATATGTACGTGTTTTACAAACATTTTATCCCGGTCTGTGCCTTGGCTTTTCATTGTCTAAATAGCATCTTTCATAGAGCAGAGTTCTTTATTTTAATGAAGTCCCACTTATCAATTTTTTCTTTTATGGATCATGAAATTGGTGTTATATCTAAAAAGTCATCACCAAACCTAAAGTTTCTTAGATTTTCTCCTATGTTGTCTGCTAGAAGTTGTATAGTTTTACATCTTCTGTTTAGGTGTATGATACATTTTGAGTTATTTTTTGTGAAAGGTACAAGCTCTGGGTCTAGATTCTTTTTTTGCATGTGGATGTCCAGTTGTTTCAGCACCATTTGTTGAAAAGAGTATCTTTTCTCTTGAATTCTTTGCTCCTTTGTCAAAGATCAGTTGTCCATATTTGTGTGGGCTTATTTCTGGTCTTTCTGTTCTGTTCCACTGATCTATTTGTCTGCTCTTTTGCCAATACCACACTGTCTTGATCACTGTAGTTTTAGAGTGAATCTTGAAGTCAGGTAGTGTCAATCCTCCAACTCTGTTCTTCTTCAGTATTTGTCTTAGTCATCTAGTGCTGCTATAACAGAAATACCACAAGTGGACAGCTTTAACAAAGAGAAGTTTATTCTCTCACAGTCTAGTAGACTACAAGTCCAAATTCAAGGTGTCAGCTGCAGGGAAAGGCTTTCTCTCTCAGCTCTGGAGGAAGGTCTGTGTCATCAATATTCCTTGGGCCTGGGAGCTTCTCCGCACAGGAACCTCAGGTCCAAAGGACGTGCTCTGCTCCTGGCACTGCTTTCTTGGTGGTATGAGGTTCCCATTTCTCTCTGCTGGCTTCTCCCTTTTATATCTCCTAAGAGATTGGCTTAAGACACTATCTAATCTTGTAGATCTCATCAATGTAACTGTCACTAATCCATCTCATTACACCATAGTGTTAGAATTTACAAGATATAGGGAAATCACATCAGTTGACAAAATGGTAGACAATCATATGATACTGAGAACCATGACCTAGCCAAGCTGACAGATATTTTTGGGGGACACAATTCAATCCGTGACAGTATTTATTGGCTATGCTGGGGCTTTTGCCTTTCCATATAAACTTTAGAATTAGTTTGTAAATACCCACAAAATAACTTGCTGGGATTTTGATTGGAATTGCATTAATCTGTAGATCAAGTTGGGAATAATTAACATCTTAATAATATCAAGTCCCTAAACAGAGTCTCATTGTAATCTTAATTTGCATTTCCCTGATGACTCGTAAGTTTTGGTGTCTTTTCATAATTGTATCGGCCTTTTGGATAATCTGTTTCGTATTTCTTGACCACTTTTTTAAAACGGGGTTTTAAATGATTGATTCGTAGGTGTTCTTTGTATATTGTGGACATGAGTCCTGTGTTGGATGTATGTATTGCAGATGTCTTCACATCTGACTTGCCTTTTCATATCTTAATGTTTTCTTTTGATGAACGGAAGATCTTAATTTTAACATAGTCCCATTTACGCTTTTCCCCCCCTTAGGGTAATGCTCTCTGTACCTAGTTAAGAACGCCTTCCCGACTCTGAGGTATCGGAGTGACCTTTAAGGGGCGAAACGGCTGGGATTTGGTTTTCCAATCCCTCACAGCTAGTTTGAGTGAGGTCATTTGTCAAGCCTGGGCTCGTTGGCCCAGCACAAGGCCCAGAGCCCCTTTCTCTGCAGCCTGCAGCCCGCAGCCCTGGATCATGGTGAAGGGCCTCCTCCTGGTGTCCAACTCTTGCTCAGGAGGGACCAGGTGGCCTGCCACACCTCTTCTAGAAAAGCCATCACCTCAAGAGTCCCTGTGGGCTGTGGAGACTTGAGTTCTAGGAGGGGTAAAGCAGCATCAGCCAGAGCTCTCAGCCACCTTCTCAGGGCAGGCCTGGGGCTGTAGGTGGGCACTGTGCATCCAGGGCCATCAGTGGCAGTGGCCCTGGGGCTCCGACTGAGAAGAGACCAGGCCAAGTGTCTGCAGGCCAAGTCTCTTCCCTCCCACCATCTTTGCCGAGTGCCTGTGCTGGGGGGCATTATGCCACACACAGAGATCACCAGGGAACAGGGCAGGGTCCCCCATGTGGGGCCTGTGGGCAATGGGGAGGGGCAAGCAGCAGGTGCAGTGCAGCGCTGCAGGACCCCCTCAAGGGGGGCACTCAGAAGACGGGGCTGCGGACGATGGGTGCAATGACGTGCCCAGCTCTGCCATTTACTTGGTGGCTTGGTATGTGTCTCTCCCTCTCTGGGCCCAAATGAGGCAGTGTCCATAGCCTGACACGATGAGTCACCTATCGTGAGTCCCTAAGGGGCCTGCGGTAGGAGTTACGGAGAGCAACGTCCAGGGCTGGAAATCAGACCCAGCCCACAAGGGAAGGAGCTGCACTGCCCAGTGGCTTTCACCAGAGTGTGGCCATCCCTGAGGCGCCAAGCAGACAGGGGATTCCTGCCCTGGATGGGAGTCAGCAGGACCTTCAATGCCTGCCAGCTCAGCAGGGCTGGGCTGGGGTGTGGGAGGGATTCCTGAAGTGGGGTGAGACCCAGAAGGGAGGAGCAGCTCTCCCTTCCCTCAGGCCTGGCTTCTCTGCCCAGGTGGCTCTCCCTCCTTAGAAGGCAAGGTGTTTGAGTGCTTCTCATACATGGGATCACTGGTTCTCGGAGGGCTGAGCCATGGCTGGAGGCCTGGGAGAAGCTGAGGGGGGACCAGCCACAGTTCAGCCCCTCCCTCCCATCACCCCCTGGCCGCCTCCACCCAGCTCCCCACCCAGCATGCCCTTCTCTGGCCTGGCCTGCATCCTTTGCCTCTCCCTCTCCCTCAGCCACTTCTTGTTCTCCTCTCCTCCCTCAAGTCTGGTCTACTCAGGCTTTAAGCTGAGCTCAGGCACAGGCAGGGGCAGGATAGCACCTCCTGAACCTTCACAGACCCCTCTCTGAAACGAGACAAAATGCTTTTCCTCCCCAACACCTGCTAGAACAACAATGAGGTAAAGGAGCAGAGATCAGTAACCAGCTGCCGTCAAGTTGACTCTGACTCATGGTGACCCTGGGTATGTCAGAGTAGAATTGTGCTCCACAGGGTTTTCAATGGCTGATTTTCTGGAAGTAGATCGCCAGGACTTCTGAGGCACTTCTGGGTGGACTGGAACCTCCAACCCTTCAGTTAGCAGCCAAGCGTGTTAACCATTTGCACCACCCGCGGACTCTGGAGTAGAGACACTGGCAGATGGTCATGAAAAGAATCTATCCAATCGCAGCCAGTGAACTCAGCCAAGGACAGACAGCGGGATGGCACAGGCCTGCCCAGACCTTGTCAGGGAGCAGAGTCTCCAAATGTGGGCTCCAGCAGGAGTGCTTGGCCAGTGGGCAGGCTGGGAAACCCCTCATGGACGCGCAGTCTTTGGGGTGAGCAGAGCAGCAGAGAAGGAAAGGGGTGTGTGTGGCCACTGGCAGGGACATAGCGAGGGTGATGAGGGCCCAGGGGCAATCTCTAAGTTGCACCTCCTTCCCCAAATTTGAAGACGAATAGACATTGATAGCAGCGACCAAAAGGAGATGCCCAGCAGCCCGCAGCCCGAGTGCAATTTCTCGCCACGCCTGCATCCCAGGCTGTAGGCTGTCTGACAGGGCTGCTCCAGGGGCACCAGGGCAGCTGCAATGGAGTAAGTAGCGCCTCCAGGCCGGTGAATCACCCTGGCAGACACCGAGAGCCGCAGCAGCAGAGAACAGCTCTGAAACACGGCTGAAGCAGGCACAGGCTTTCTGGAGCAGTTCAAGTCCTGCATAGTTTGGTCTTGGACATATCTCTGGACTGTGTGGTGCCAACCTCTCTGATAGTGTCACTCAGTGCAGTCCATACCCCTGAACCCCCCTAGTGATGTCACTAGCACCTCCTTAGACTCGTGGCTAGGGGCATGTGCCCACCTGCCCCCCTCACTATGCTTCTGGCCACTGGCTCAGCTCAGTTCCTCAGATCTGCCACGCAGACTAGCACCTACTTACCAGAGGGACATGGGACCTGTGGAGCTGCATGGGGCCCCCTACACCTCCTGCCAGCCTGAGGGAGGAATGTGGAGCTGCAAGCAGAGACACCTCCTCAGAGTGTCCACATGCTGGCACCCCAGCTCACCCACCTCCCCGCAGGCCCCACTGCACTCCAAGCAATGATGAGTAGCTGAAGCTGGTCTTGTTACAGGTGACGTCCACAGCAGAAGGGTCCCCTGGGACAGCAGAGAAAGGAAGATCCCTCGAAGAAATCACACCAAATCAAGAGTGTTGCCCAGACACACAGAAGAAAATTGCAAACACTTCTCAATGGATTCAAAGGAATTAAAGGAAACCTAGCCTATTTGAAAGAAAGCTCCAGAAAGAAACACAGAGGTGGAAACACCTCTGACCTTCTTGGGAGGCACCGTGACTGCCCCCAGCACCCAGTTCCACCTGCCAGACAGGCAGAAGCCTTACTTGGAACAACACTTTGCTGTCCTCTTGGCTACAGACTCACTGGGCCAATGGGATCCAGTGTGTCCCTTCTGCATGTCACCTCCAGGTGGGAGCAGGTAATGGCCCATGCTCAGCTCCCCAGGCTACTCTTTACCAACTGAAGATTGTGGAGCCTTCAGGTGCCTGAGTTCTGGAGAAGTCCCTGACGCGTGGTAGCTGTGGGCATAAGTGAGAAATAAATCTCTGCCGTTTTCTAGCTACTGAGATGTGGAAGGTGTTTGTTACTGCAGCACAATCCCACCCATCCTGACTGATTGCATCATAAAAGTTGACATTTATTGAGGGTTTTCCATTTGTCAGCTCCTCTTCTAAGAGATTTTCAGATCATTAGCTCATTTGAATCTTACTCTGTGGTGGCACAGTGGTTAGAAGCTTAGCTGCTAACCAAAAGGTCGCGGTTCAAATTCACCAGCTGCTCCTTAGAAACCCTATGGGGCAGTTCTACTCCATTCTATAGGGTTGCTATGAGTCTGAATTGACTTGTTGGCAAAGGGTTTTGTTTTGTTTTTTTAAACAGTCTTTATCTCATTTTGTAATGAGGAAAACAAGCCAGAGAGAAGTTAAACACCCTCCCAAGGGCGTTCAGCTGGTAATTGAGGGAGTTGGGAAAGACCCCACCTCTCAGACTCAGACCATGCAGGCGGTCACCACCTTACGTTGACTGTTTTCTCAGGAAAGAAGCAGAGGGAAAACACAAAGTCGTCAGATGTATGGAAACCACTTTAGAAACATTAAACAGTGGGACATATCTTCTAAAACACAGCCCGGATGGAGGTGGCAGAACTGAAAAAACACAATTCATGTATTTCAAAAACATTCAGTAGCCTTCTATGTGCCAGGCACTGTTCCAGGCAAGCAGAATACACCAGTGAGCAAAACAGACAGAGATCGCAGCCCTCCCAGAGACTGCATTCTACAACTGAGCTAGATGGAATTGAACAGAATAAAGGGTTAAAAAGAATTAGACAGAAATCAAGAGGTTTAGAAGGCAGGCAGACTGGTTACAAAACAAACGTTATTGGTATTTCCTGAAGAAGAGAATAAAACAAATGAAAAAAAATATTTTTCAAAGATCTAATAGAAGAAAATTTTCCTTAGATTAATGAGACCCTGGATCTACAGATCAAAAGAGGACACTGTGCCCCAGGAATAGTGGTGGATGGCTGGAAAGTCTTGAGGACATTACTGGACTTTGAGGATAAAGAAGCTGACAGGCGTGTGGGCAAGAACCATAAGGAAAGACCAGACTTGTATCGCACTTCCCACAGCAATATTTTGGAAGATGTGGCCACCCTGTGAAGTTGGTTTGAGGGTTCACTTTACTGGCTAGGGGGAGAACAAGGCTGAGAGAGGTCCACAAGGTCTTCTTGACTCTCTTGAACATTCAACTCCCAGCACTGTCATGGACGTACCTGGCACCCAACCACCTCGGAGGAGCTGGGAAAGGTGCCCCAGCTGCCAGCAGGGCAGTGCCCAGGGCCCCTTTTGCACAGGTCTGTTTTGGTTATCTGTTTTTGCCTTTGTTGTTTTTATCTGCCACCAAGTGAGCCCCTGACTCATGGTGACCCCATGAATAACGAAAGGAAATGCTGCCTGGTCCTGTGCCATCTCCATGATCAGCTGCTGATCAGACCATTGTGACCTATAGGGCTCTCATTGGCTGATTTTTGGAAGAAAATCATCAGGTCTTTCTTCCTAGTCCATCTTAATCTGGAAGATCCACTGAAACTTGTCCACCAAGGGTGACCCTGCTGGTATTTGAAGTACCGGTGGCAAAGCTTCCAGTATCACAGCAACACACAAGCCACCACATTACAACAAACTGACAGATACAGGATTGTTGTTAGATGTCATCAAGTCGGTTCCAACTAATAGCGACCCCATATATAACAGAACAAAACATTGCCCAGTCCTGCCATCCTCATACTAGTATGTTTGAGCTCATTGTTGCAGCCAGTGTAAATTCATCTCATTAAGAATCTTCCTCTTTTTCACTGACCCTCTGCTTTACTAAGCATGATATCCTTCTCCAGGCATTGTCTGTCCTGATAACATGCCCAAAGTAAGCAAGACAAAGACTTGTCATCCTTGCTCATAAGGAGCATTCTGGCTATACTTCCTCAAAGACAGATGTGTTGATTCTTCTGACAGTCCATGTTGTTGTTGTTGTTAGGTGCCGTCAGGTCAGGTCTGACACATAGCAACCCTATGTACAACTGAAACACTGCCCAGTCCTACGCTATCCTCAAAATCCTCACTATATTTGAGCCCATGATTGCAGCCACTATGTCAGCTCATCTCGTTGAGTATGGTGATTGTTAAGGTTGTGTGTCAACTTGGCTGGGCCGTGATTCTCGATGGTTTGGCAGTTATGCTGTAGTTTGGCAGACTTATAATGATGTGATCATTTCTGTGATGAGAATTGATATAATGTGATCACCTCCAAGATGAGATCTGCTGTGAGTAGCCAATCAGTTGAAAGGGAGTTTCCTTGGGGTGTGGCTTGCATCCAATATAGGTGGACTTTCTGGCAAAGCTCGTGGGCTTTAGCTTGCTTTGGATCTTGCAGCTGCCTTCTGTTCATCTGACTCCCAGTTCTTGGGAATAGAGTTAGCAGCTTACCTGCCATCTTGCCTACTGATATATATATACATATATATATATGTATCCCTATGCATGGGTCTGTTGGTCATAGTGTGGGGGCTTGCATGTTGCTGTGATGCTGGAAACTATGCCACCAACATTCAAATGCCAGCAGGGTCATCCATGGCAGACAGGTTTCAGCTGAGCTTCCAGACAAAGACAAACTAAGAAGAAGGACCTGGCGGTCTACTTCTGAAAAGAATTTGCTGGTGAAAACGTTATGAATAGCAGCAGAGCAATGTCTAATATAGTGTCAGAAGATGAGCCTCTCAGGTTGGAAGGCACTAAAATATGACTGGGGAAGTGCTGCCCCCTCAAAGTAGAGTCAACCATAATGATGTGGATGGAGACAAACTTTTGTTAACTTCATGTGCTGATGTGGCTTGACTCGAAGGGAGAAGAAACAACTGTAAACATCCATTAATAATCAGAACATGGAATGTATGACGTACGAATCTAGGAAAACTGGAAATTGTCAAAAATGAAATGGAGTGCATAAAGATTGATACTCTAGGCATTAGTGAGTAGAAATTGACTGGTATTGGCCACTTTGAGTCAGATAATCATATGGTCTACTATGCTGGCAATGACAATTTGAAGAGGAATGGTGTTGCATTCATTGTCAAAAAGAACATTTCAAGATCTATCCTGAAGTACGGTGCTGTCAGTGATAGGATAATATTTATATGCCTACAAGGAAGACCAGTTAATACAACTATTATTCAAATTTATGTACCAACCACTAAGGCCAAAGATGAAGAAATTGAAGATTTTTACCAACTTCTGCAGTCTGAAATTGATCAAACATGCAATCAGGATGCATTGACAATTACTGGTGATTGGACTGCAGAGGTTGGAAATAAAGAATAAGGATCAGCAGTTGGAAAATATGGCCTTAGTGATAGAAACTATGCCAGAGATTCCAAGATAGAATTTTGCAAGACCAATGATTTATTCATTGCAAATAACTTTTTTCAACAATATAAACAGTGATTATACACATGGACTTCACCAAATGGAATACATAGGAATCAAATCAACTCCATCTGTGGAAAGAGACAATGGAAAAGCTCAATATCATCAGTCAGAAAAAGGTCAGGGGTGGACTGCAGAACAGACCATCAACTGGTCATATGCAAGTCCAAGTTGAAGCTGAAGAAAATTAGATCAAGTTCACGAGAGCCAAAGTGAGAGCTTAAGTATATCTCACCTGAGTTTAGAGATCGTCTCAAGAATAGATTTGATGTGTTGAACACTAATGATCAAAGACCAGACGAGTTGTGGAATGACATCAAGGACATCATGCATGAAGACAGCAAGAGTTCATTAAAGAGAGAGGAAAGAAAGAGAAGACCAAAATGGATGTCAGAAGACACTCTGAAACTGGCTCTTGAAAGTCGAGTAGCTAAAGCAAACTGACAAACTGATGAAGTAAAAGAGCTGAACAGAGGATTTCAAAGGGTGACTAGAGAAAACAAAGTAAAGTATTATGACATGCGCAGAGACCTATAGTTAGAAAACCAAAAGAGAAGAACACGCTTGGCATTTCTCAAGCTGAAAAAACTGAAGAGAAAATTCAAGCCTCAAGCTGCAATATTGAAGAATTCTACAGGGAAAATATTAAATGACACAGGAAGCATCAAAAGAAGATTGAAGGTATACACAGAGTCACTATGCCAAAAAGAATCGATCAGCATTCAACCATTTCAGGAGGTGGCATATACTCAGGAACCAATGGTACTGAAGGGAAATGTCAAAGCTGCACTGAAAACATTGGTGAAAAACAAGGCTACAGGAACTGATGAAATACCAATTGAGATGTTCCAACAAATGGATGCAGTGCTGGAAATGCTCACTTGTCTACGCTAAGAAATTTGTAAGACAGCTACCTGGTCAACTGACTGGAAGAGATCCATATTTATGCCTATTCGAAAGAAAGGTGATCCAACTGAATGTGGAAATTATTGAACAATATCATTAATATCACACTCAAGTAAAATTTTGCTAAAGATCATTCAAAAGTGGCTGCAGCAGTACATCCACAGGGAATTGCCAGAAATTCAAGCTGGATTCAGAAGAGGATGTGGAATGAGGGATATGATTGCTTATGACAGATGGATCCTGGCTGAAAGCAGAGAATACCAGAAAGATGTTTACCTGTGTTTTCTTGACTACACAAAGGCATTCAAATGTGTGGATCATAACAAATTATGGATAACATTGGGGAGAATGGAAATTCCAGAACACTTAATTGTGCTCATGAGGAACCTGTACATAGATTGAGAGGCAGTCTTTGAACAGAACAAAGGAATACTGTGTTGTTTAAAGTCAGGAAACGTGTGTGTCATGGTAGTATCCTTTCATCATACCTATTCAATCTGTATGCTGAGCAAATAACCCAAGAAGCTGAATGTGGCATCAGGATTGGAGGAAAACTCATTAACAACCTGCAACATGCAGATGACAAAATCTTGCTTGCTGAAAGTGAAGAGGACTTGAAGCACTTACTGATGAAGATCAAAGACCACAGCCTTCATTATGGATTACACTTCAACATAAAGAAAACAAAAATCCTCACAACTGGACCAATAAACCATATCATGACAAACAGAGAAAAGATTGCAATTATCAGTGATTTCATTTTACTTGGATCCACAATCAACAGCCATGGAACCAGCAGTCAAGCGATCAAATGACTCACTGTAAAGGGCAAATCTGCTGCAAAAGCCCTCTTTAAAGTGTTAAAAAACAAAGATGTCACCTTGAAGACTAAGATGCACCTGACCCAAGTCGTGGTATTTTCAATCACCTCCTACACATGCCAAAGCTGGACAATGAATAAGGAAGACTGAAAAAGAATTGATGCCTTTGAATTATGGTGCTGGCAAAGAATGTTGAATATACCATGGACTGCCAGAAGAATGAACAAATCTATCTTGAAAAAGTACAACCAGAATGCTCCTTAGAAGCAAGGATGGCAAGACTTTGTCTCACATACTTTGGACACGTTATCAGGAGCGATCAGTCCCTGGAGAAGGACATCATGCTTGGTAAAGTAGAGGGTGAGCAAAAAAGAGGAAGACCCTCAACAAGATGGATTGACAGTTACTGCAACAATGGGCTCAAGCATAAACACCATTGTGAGGATGATGCAGGACAGGGCAGTGTTTCATTCTGTTGTGCATAAGGTTACTATGAGTTGGAACCAACTGGACAGCACCTAACAACAACAACATTATATATTTAAGCTTTACTGGTTTTGCTTCTCTAGAGAATCCAGCCTAAGACATTTGGTAGCAGGAGTGGTTCTAGAGAAACAAAAGTGTAAAGATGAGTTTTCTAAATTGATTTTCAAGTCTGGTTAGTCTGAAAGATATTGATGACTCTGCTTCCAGTAGTAAAGAGGGCACTGCTAATCCATGGTGTGAGGTGGCAATAGATATGTGCAAAATATCACCACCAATAGATACGGTATTGGTGAAAGCAAAGCTCTGGGAGATTGCATGTTTGATACCTTTCTGCAATGTTGTCATAATGAGAAGTATAAGGAAGCTGGTTGGTTGGTCCTACTTTAGCTAGACAAAGTGGTGGAAGAAAGAGATGAACTCAGGGCTTCAGAGTCAAAGGTCAAACACCTCAAAATATCCACTTGTGCTTTGAAAGAAAGCCTTATTTGTTGTAGTAACAGAGCTGATATTGCCGAAAACCAAACCCAGAGTCTTATCCTAAGAGTGGCTGAATTACAACACCAACTGAATTCCCAACCTTGAGTGGTGTCTGAAGTTAAAGTGAGGGCATTGACTGGGGAGAAATGGGATCCTGAAATTGGGATGGGGACATATGAGCAGATAATCAGGAAGGTGGGGACATTGAGCCTCTAAATTCCATTGAATCACTCCTGCCAATGGAACCAGCCCTAACTTGAATCACAGAATTGAAAGTCACAGCCCCTCAATCAATTCCCAGACTTGAGCAAGTTTAAAGACCCACAACCCCTTCAGTGAAGGGGAGGCTGGATCCCCTTGAGGAAGGACCACACTGCACTGCCCAAAACTTATACTGTTAATCTTTCTCCCAGCTTTCCCCAAAGGGATCTACAGCTTTTTAAAAGAGTGACTATTCATTGGGGAAAAGGAAATAATCAGAGTTTTGGGGGATTACTGAATACTGGCTCTGAACTGACACTAATTCCAGGAGACTCAAATTGTAGCCCACCAGTCAGAGTGGGGACATATGGAAGTCAGGTTATTAATGGAGTCTTAGCTCATGTCTGTCTCTCAGTAGATCCAGTGGTCCCCAAGCCCAGCCTGTAGTTATTTCTCCTATTCCAGAATGCATAATTGCAATAGATATACTCAGCAACTGGCAGAACCCCCACATTAGATCCCTGACAAATGGAGTAAGGGCTATTATGGTAGGAAAAGCCAAGTGGAAGCCATTAGAACTGCCCTTACCTAGGAAAATAGTAAACCAAAAGCAATACTGCATTCCTGGAGGTATTGTAGAGGTTACTGCCGCCATCAAGGACATGAAGGATGCAAGGGTGGTGATTCCCACCCGTTCCCATTCAACTCACTTATTTGGCCTGTGCAAAAAATAGATCTTGGAGAATGACAGTGGATTATTGAAAACTTAACCAGGTGGTGACTCCAATTGCAGCTGCTGTTCCAGATGTCATTTCACTGATTGAGTAAATTAATACATCTCCTGGTACCTGGTATGCAGCTGTTGATCTGGCTAATGCCTTTTTCTCCATACCTGTTTTGAAGGACTACCAGAAGCAGTTTGCCTTCAGCTGGCAAGGCCGGCAATACACCTTCAGTTGCCTACCCCAGTGTTGCATCAACTCTCCAGCCCTATGTCATAATTTAGTTCCAAGGGACTTTGATTGTCTTTCCCTTTTACGAGATGTCACACTAGTCACACTGATGACATTATGCTGATTGGATCCAGTAAGGAAGAAGTGTCAATGACGCTGGACTTATTGATAAAACATTTGCATGCTACCTTTTGCCACTGAGTCAATTCACACTCATAGCAACCCTATAGGACAGAGTAGAACTGCCCCATAGGGTTTCCAAGGAGCAGCTAGTGTATTCGAACTGCTGGCCTTTTGGTTAGCAGCCAGCCTCTTAACTACTGCACCACCAGGACTCCATTTGCATGTATGTATGCTAGAGGATGGGAAATTAATCCAACAAAAATTCAGGTGCCTTCCACTTTAGTGAAATTTCTAAGGATTCAACGTTGTGGGGCATATTGAGATACTCATTCTAAATGAAGGATAAATTATTGTATCTGGCCCCTCCCACAATTAAAAAGGAGACACGATGCCTAGTGGGCCTTTTTTGATTTTGGAAGCAACATATCCCTCATATGGGTGTGCTACTCTGGCCTATTTATCAAGTGACTTGAAAAGCTCCTCTTTTTGAGTGGGACCCAGAACAAAAGAAGGCTGTGCAACAGTTCAGGCTGCCATGCAAACCGCTCTGCCAGTTGGCCCATATGATCCTGCTGATCCAATGGTGCTTGAAGTGACAGTGGCAGATAGAGGTGCTGTTTGGAGTCTTTGGCAGGCCGTATTGGTGAACCACAGTGCACACCCTTACGATTTTGGGGCAAAGCCCTGCCATCCTTTACAGATAACTTCTCTCCTATTGAGAAAGAGCTTTTGGCTTGTTACTGGGCCTTAGTAGAGATTGAACACTTAACCATGGGCCACGATGTCACCATGTAGCCTGAGCTAAGCTGTCCATCATGAACTGGATGTTGTCTGACCCACAGAGTTGTAAAGTTGGACATGCACAGCAGCACTCCATCATTAAATGAAAGTGGTATATACAAGATCAGGCCTGAGCAGGACCTGAAGGCACAAGTAAGTTGCATGAGGAAGTGGCCCAAATGCCCATGGTCTCCACTCCTGTCATATTACCTTCCATCTCCTAGTCTCCATCTATGGCTTCATAGGGAGTTCCTTAAGATCAGTTGACTGAGGAAGACAAAACTCATGCCTCTTTTACAGATGGTCCTGTGTGATATGCAGACAGCAATTGAAAGTGTAAAGCGACAGCACTACAGTCCCTTTCTGGGACATCCCTGAAGGACAGTGGAGAAGGCAAATACTTCCAATGGGCAGAACTTTGAGCAGTGCACCTGGTTGTTCACTTTGTTGGAAGGAGAAATGGCCAGATGTGTGATTGTATACTGACTCATGGGCTGCAGCCAATGGTTTGGCTGAATGGTCAGGGACTTGGAAGGAACATGATTGCAAAAATGGAGACAAGGAGGTACGCGGAAAAGGTATGTAGATAGACTTCTCTGGATTGGCCAAAGAAGTGAAGATATTTGTGCCTCATGTGAATGCTCACCAAAGGGTGACCTCTGCAGAGGAGGATTTTAACAATCAAGTGGATAGGATGACGTGTTCTGTGGAAACCAGTCATCCTCTTCCGCCAGCCACTCCCATCATTGCCCAATAGGCTCATGAACAAAGTGGCCATGGTGGCAGGGATGAAGGTTATGCATGGGTTCAGCAACAAGGACTTCCACTTACCAAGGCTGACTTGGCTACAGCCTCTGCTGAGTGCCCAATCTGCCAGCAGCAGAGACCAACACTGAGTTCCTGATATGCCACCATCCCTCAAGGTGATCAGCCAGCAATCTGGTGGCAAGTTGATTACATTTGTCCACTTCCATCATGGAAAGGGCAGCATTTTGTTCTTACTGGAATAGACATTTCCTCTGGATATGGGTTTGCATTCCCTGCACGCAATGCTTCTGCCAAAACTACCATCCGTGGACTTACAGAATGCCTTATCCACCATCATGGTATCCCACACAGCATCGTCTCAGATCAAGGGACTCACTTCAAAGCAAATGAAGTTTGGCAATAGGCCCATGATCATGGAATTCACTGGTCCTACCATGTTACCTATCATCCTGAAGCAGCTGGCTTGATGGAACAAAGGAATGGCCTTCTAAAGACATAACTACAGCACCAGCTAGGTGCAATACCTTGCAGCATTGGGCAGTGTTCTCCAAGAAGCTGTGTAAGCTCTAAACTGGCTTCCAATATATGGTGCTGTTTCTCCCATAGCCAGGATTCAGGGGTCCAAGAATCAAGGGGTGGAAATGGGAGTGACACCATTTACTATTATCCCTAGTAACCCACTTGTAAAATTTTTGCTTCCTGTTCCTATGACCCTATGCTCTGTAGGTTAGAGGTCTTATTTCCAAAGGGAGGAATGCTACCACCTGGAGACACATCACTGATTCCACTGAACTGGAAGTTAAGAATGCCACTCTTCCACTTTGGGTTCCTTATGCCTCTGGATCAACAGGCAAAGAAGGGAGTTACCATATTGACTGGAGTGATTGATTCTGATTACCAAGAGGAAATCAGATTGATATTATATAATGGAGGCAAAGAAGTGTATGTCTTGAATGCAGGAGATCCATTAGGGTGTCTCTTAGTACTATCATGCTCTGTGATTAAAATCAATGGAAAACTACAGCAACCGAATTTTGACATGACTTCTAATGGTCTAGACTCTTCAGAAATCAAGGTTTGTGTCACACTACCAGGCAAAGAACCGTGACCAGTTGAGGTGCTTCCTGAAGGTAAAGAGAATATGGAATGGGTGGTGGAAAGGGAATTCTAAATACCAGTTATGACTACATGACCAGTTGCAGAAGCAAGGACTATAGTTGGTATGAGTATTTCTTCCTTGTACGTGTGCATCAAATATTTTTGTTTTCTTCACTTATAAAATGTAAGATCTAAGCAGGGCTATTGTGTTTTCGGTTGTATGTGTGTTAGTTGTATCATGTTAGATGCAAATATGACTTTGTAATTGTCTTTATTTAGAGATAATGTATGGTGTACAGGTGCCAAGTTGACAAGGAGTGGAATGTGATGGTTAAGGTTGCGTGTCCACTTGGCTGGGCCATGATTCTCAGTGCTTTGGCAGTTATGACGTAGTTCGGCAGTTGTATAATGATGTGATCACCTCCATGATAAGAGTTTATATAATGGAATCACCTCCATAATGGGATCTGCTGTGAGTAGCCAATCAGTTGAAAGGGAGTTTCCTTGGGGTATGGCTTGTATCCAATATAGGCGGACTTTCTGGCAAGGCTCGTGGGCTTTTGCTTGCTCTGGCTCCTGCAGATGGCTCCTGTTTGTCTGACCTCCGGTTCCTTGGACTTGAACTAGCAGCTTACCTGCCATCTTCCCTACTGATCTTGACATTTGTCAGTCTTCACAGCCTGTGAGCCAGAGCCCTGCTGTCTGACTTGCTGATCTTGGGTTCGCCAGCCCCTGTGGCTACGTGAATCAGAAGAAGCCTCCAATCTGCCCCACAGACTTGGGATATTCCAACCTTTACAACTGTGTGAGCCATTTCCTTAATATAAATCTCTCTCTGTATATATTTATATGCTTTACTGGTTTCACTTCTCTAGAGTACCCAGCCTAAGACAAGGGTCTTTCTCTTTTTTGCTGATCCTCTATTTTACAAGGCATCACGTCCTTCTCCAGGGACTGGTCCCTCTTGATAACATGTCCAAAGTGTGTTAGATGAAGTCTCGCCATCCTCACTTCTAAGGAGCATTCTGGTTGTACTTCTTCCAAGACAGATTTGTTTATTCTTCTGGCAGTCCACGGTATATTCAATACTCTTCACCAACACCATAATTCAAAGCTGTCAATTCTTCTTTGGTCTTCCTTATTCATCGTCCTGCTTTCGTACGCATACAAGGCAATTGAAAATACCATGGCTTGGGTCAGGCACGCTTGAATCCTCAAGGTGACATCTTTGCTTTTTAACACTTAAAAGAGGTCTTTTGCAGCGGATTTGCCCAGTGTAATACCTCCTTTGATTTCTTGACTGCTGCTTCAATGGACATTGTTTGTGGATCCAAGTGAAAGGAAATCTTTGCCAAGTTCAATATTTTCTACATTTATCATGATGTTGCTTATCGGTTCAGTTGTGAAAATTTTTGTTTTCTTTATGTTGAGGTGTCATCCATACTGAAGGCTGTGGTCATTGATCTTCATCAGTAAGTGCTTCAAGTCTCTTCACTTTCAGCAAGCAAGGTTGTGTCATCTGCATATCGCAGGTTGTTAATGAGTCTTCCTACAATCCTGATGCTGCATTCTTTGCCAATACCACAATTTGGATTGTTGCGTATAAGCCACCCCATGACTTAATAGTTTAAAAAATGGCAACATTTAGTTTGCTCACCAATCTGCACTTAGCGAGAGCAGCTCATCCCTGCACCTCTTGGTGAAGTCTAGGGGCTGGAGTCCTCCAGCGGCTCCTTGACTCACTGTCAGGTGCTGACTGTAGACTGTGACCTTACCTGGGGCTGTACGGGAAGATCTACACACAGCCTCTCCTTGTGGTCTGGGCTTCCTCTTGGCATGGTGGCTGGGCTCCCAGGGCAAGCTCCTGAGAGAGTGGGTATTCTCAGGAGCCACACAGCCACGTTCTACTCATGGACACAGTGACAGAGGCCAGCCTGAGTTCAGGGGAGTGAAAACCGACTCCACTGCTTGATGAGGAGTGGCCAGGTTTTGGAAGAACAGGTGGGGCTGGAGATACGGTTGCGGACACTTGCAGTAGTGTGTGCAGCAGACTGCTCAGACTAGGGAGACGCACTCACATCCATGAGCCCTGGCTTACAGCCTCACAGGAGCCAGGGCCTCTCAGACCAACTGACTCCATCGGTGGAGCTTCCAGGTCCGTGCAAGGGACACGCCAGCAACTATAGTCACTGCCCTCAGGGGGGCCTGAGGCATGGCATCCCCACCAGGTGTTAACTGCGTCTTTGTCTTCCCAAGTCCCAGTGCAATTTCCCAACCAGGGGTCGGTTCACAGAAGCGGTGTTGCCTGGTAACAGAGCAGGCACAAACCATCTTGTCTGTTTCCCAGGAAACAGAACACAGATTTACAAGGTCAGGATGTCCTGCAGCAGGTGGAGAAGTTTTGTGAACCCTGTGCCCTCTGAAGTTAGGAAGTCTGCCCAACTTGTCCAGAAAGGGACAGTGCTGAGATGATGCCCCCTCGGCCATCGCCCAGCAGAGTGTGGGGCTAATTGAGGCCGAGCTTTTGGGCTGGTCCTGCTCTTGACCCTCAAGAGTGAGCAGACAAGTCTGCTCAGGCAGCGAGGTCAGTCAGTCAGTACCCCTAACATCCCCTGGGGGGCCCAGTGATGGGGCCGGGGATGCATCTCCCTAGAGGGGGGACACTATCTGTCCTTAACACCTGGTCTGTGACCTGGTCAAGTGGAGCTCTGCTGCAGGGAAACAAGGCTCTGAAATCCACAGGGAGATCCTGGAAGTTATAGCCGGGGGCCCCAGTGGAGCTCAGCACCCACCAGGAGCCATGTAGGGCAGTGCGGGCTGAGAGGCGTGGTTGCAGATCAAAAGCCCAGTGCATCAGGCTCCTTGACGCACACTTCCGGAATGGGGATTCAGGTCACCGTGGCTGAAGGGTAAGGAGGCTCCACAAGTCATCGAGCCTGGCAGAGTGCATGCGCCCACTCACCAGAAGCTCCTGCCCCCTGAGCCTGTGCCCAGCCTCTCAGCAAGACCCCCACACGTGCGGTTCTGGGGGGCTGTTATGGCCAGCTCCAGCCTATCCCTCCTGGGAGGACGAGTGTGTAGTCCCACATCAAGGCAGGAGGGGAGCGGTGCAGGCTGTGCGGAGACTGTGTGGACGCCCCTCACTGTAAAGGTTCAGAGGACGAAGGTGCGACCCAGGCCCTTGGCGGGTCCCCGTGTGCGCGGCCTGTGTGGGCCCTGCGGGCTTGCGGCCTCAGTCTCCCTCCGCAGAGTGTGGGCCTCCACCAGCCTCCCCAGACGCCTCAGGGCTCCTCCTACCCTGGCGTGCTTCAGCACAGAGCTAATCCGTTTCCCTCATGGCTCCCCAGCCAGCCAAGCCGATTTGCTAAGGACGAAATTCCTTCCAAGGTCTGCGTCAGCCCACAGGCCAGGCCTTGGCAGCCTCTCTCTGTCCAGCTGTGGCTCTCTCAGGCCTTGGCTATGGGTCCTGGCAAGGGGAGGCCCTCACAGGCCCCTTTGGGGAATTACTGGGATTTGTGCTTTAATTTTCACATTTTCCTCTTCCTGACGGGCTTTCCCTCCCTTGCTTTCTGAGTTGCTGGCAAAATCATTGGTCGCATCTAAGCCTGGATGGCAGCTAGGTTGCTAGACAGAGCGCCTTTGGTGAGAGCCTGAGGGGCTGGCAGGGCCCCCTCCCCCAGTCCTCCCATGCTGGCCTCCATCTCCTCACCAAAGAGGTGGGGGAAGAAGGGAGTGAGCCGGCTCCTTCTCCGGCCTTTGATGCGGTTAATCCCTGTGCCCCCACCCAGGCCTGTGTCCAGGGAAGCGGTCCCAGCCTCTTCCAGTCAGGGTGACAGGAAGAAGAGTGAGTCAGATGGCCCAGCTGAAGGAACAGCACTCAGGGCTCTGGGCACATGGAAGCGATGAACCCCCAGGGCACGAGGCAGCTGGGGGACAGCCCACTGGAGACAGAGACAGTCTCAGGCCTGCAGGGGGACGGAGGGGTATGAAACACCCCCACACAACCCAGCCCTGTCCCCGAGGGAGGGCCCTCCTGCCCGGGTCAGGCTCCAGGAGCACAGCAAAATCAGACGGTACAGACAGAACAACCATCACCCCCAGCCACAGTCTTCCGGGCACGGCCCTGCAGCCCTGACCCACCAAGGCCAGCGACCCCCTGGCGGACATAGGGAAGGGCCTCCTCCCTCCCCCCTGCAGGACTCACTTCCCAGCCTGGTAAAGGTGAGCAGGCGCCAGGCAGGCCGGAGTCCTTGCGGTTGGGACGCCCTGGCTCCAGCCACTCTGGTGGCCTACTTTCCCCCTGGGCGCAGCGGGAATGTGGGTCAGCTCTGCTCGCCCAGCCTGGGGCCAACGTCAGTGGAAGGGAAAACACCCAGCCCACGGCAGCCTGGCGGGGGTCCCAGCCTCAAAGTCAACCACCCTACCCCAGTAGCCACCCCACACCTTGCCAAGGTCCCGACAGCTCAGGGCTCAGGGCCCAGGGCCCAGGGCCACTGGGAATGGGGGGCGGGGGGATCCTTTCAACGTAGGCTGCTGCACAGAACCGAGACCTGACTCTGCTCAGAGGGCAGGGAGGGACCAGGTTCACGGGTGGGGAGGGAGTCCTGGGTTCAAGAGAGGGGAGGGAGCCTGGGTTCATGGGAGGGGCGGGAGCCTGGGTTCATGAGTGGGGAGGGAGTCCTGGTTTCACAGGTGGGGAAGGAGTCCTTGGTTCAAGAGAGGGGAAGGAGCCTTGTCCACAGACAAGCACATTCCTCCCGAGGTCTCTGAGCTGCACTCCATGGACCATCCACTCATTCATTCTCTTGGTCATTTTTTCCTGCTGCAGGTCAGGAGGCAAGGTCTGGTCGGCGTGTTTTCGGTTCAGACTTGTCCATCACCAGAGGAAGGCACCCCACTCTTTGCTCTCCCCTTGGTGGGCACTCCATAGACCAGACACAGCCTGGCTGAGCTGAGTGCCCTGGCCATGCCCATGGAGATGCAGAGGCCTGTGGCTGCCCTGCCAGCATCCAGGACTCAGGTGGTCTTCACCCAGCCTGTGCCCGTGGTCATCCTGTTCCTCCACAGACTGGCAGGACCCATGGGGCACAAGCCCACAGGGCAGTCTCAACTCAGAGCGGGAGCTATGCACCCTGAATTCAAGAGGACGTCCCTGGACTTGAGCCACGCTGCAGCCCTAACCACAGGGCTACCCTCCCAGCATCCACAGAATGTGGAAGCTGGTGGGGGGTCAGTCCCAGAGAGAGGTCTTGGGTAGAACCATCCCCCGGACTGTGGGGCAGAGAAGGGTGCAGCCTCAAGGGGCTTCAAGGGAGTCTTAAGTCGCAGTTGCTGGGTGAAATGCCTGGCTTCCCTTCCTCCTAGGGATTCTCAAAGGACCTTTCAAAATCATGGAAAACAGATCTTATACTTAGTAATTAAAAAAAAAAAAAAGATCATGCCCTGTCTTTGCACCCTCCAGTCCCCAAAAGTGAATGAGAGAATGAACAAGTGGACAGACCCCCAGCTCTGGCTTATGTTGCCCATGAGGAAGGCAGGGCGAAGGCCATGGAGTCAGCTTCAGAGTCCTGTGGATCTTGTGTAGGGACAGGGGCAGGACGAGAGCCTTCAGGCACCAGGCCCCTGGAGGTGGAGGTCCTCTGGTAAGCTAAGGTGAGCTGGGGTGTCTTCTGGCAAAGCAGAGAAATGGGGGAGGGAAGGCTTGCACATCACCCCCATACCAACACTCCCTCCAAGATACACTCTTTTCTTTTTTTTGTCTAAACTTCATTTCTGAAATAATTTTCTTTTTTTTACTGTGCTTTAGGTGAAGGTTTACAGAGCATATTAGTTTCTCATTAAATAATTAATACACATCTGGTTTTGTGACATTGGTTGCCAGTCCCGCAAAGTGTCAACACTCTCCCCTTCTCAACCTCGGGTTCCCCATTTCCATTTGTCCAGCTTTCCTTTTCCCTCCTGCCTTCTCATCCTTGCCCCTAGGCTGGTGGGCCCATTTAGTCTCGTATACATGATTGAGCAAAAAAGAGGAAGACCCTCAATGAGATGGACTGACACAATGGCTGCAACAATGAGCTCAGGCATAACAATGATTGTGAGCATGACGCAGGATCGGGCAGCGTTTCATTCTGTGGTACATAGGGTAGCTATGGGTGGGAACCGACCTGACAGCGCCCAACAACAACAAAAACATGGTTGAGCTATGTGTATTGTTTTATGGACCTGTCTGATCTTTGGCTGAAGGGTGAACCTCAGGAGTGACTTCACGTTTTCGAAATAATTTTAAACTTGCAGAAAAGTTTCAAAAATAGCACAGAATTCCCCTATACTCATCACTTAGCTTCCTCTAATGTCAACATCTTATGTAACCATGGTACCATGATCAAAACCAGACAGGCTATTTAGGAAACTACAGACCTCCGTCACATCTCAGCAGACTTTGCATTCCCGTCACCTTCTGCTCCAGGATCCCACCCAGACTTCCACAGAGCATTTGCTCACTGTCTCCTTGGCCTTCTACAGTCTTTACAGTTCCTCTTTCCCTCCTTGTCTTTCGTGGCCTCAACCCGGTTCAAGAGTCCTGCTTAGACATTTTGCAGACTGCCCCTCTGTTTAGGGTTTGTCTGATGTTTTCTTGGGATTACATTCAGGTGTGCCCTCTGAGCAGGAATCAGCAGGAAGATACTGTGTCCTTGGGGTGTGACCTCAGGGGACCGAGATGTGGCTGTCTTACCACTGGTGATGCTAACCTGCTGATGACTTGGTTAAGGTTGTGTCTGCCAGGTTTCCACATGTGAGCAACCAGGATGGCCAACTTGGCCACAGCCAATGTCAGGTCCTGAGAGTCTGGCAGGATGCTGAGGGGAGGAGGCTCTTGTCCCTTTGGTGACAAGCTGTAAGGCATCCTCATCAGCCGCCCTCCCACCCTTCCCAGACAACTGTCCAAAGGTGCTGAGACTGGGGACCGTCCCTGGATCCAGCAGAGCCCAACGCTGCTGCTACCCTCCACTGTCTGTTGTTTAAATCAGTAAATTTCATCTTTGCTATGGTAGTCTGAATTTGGGTCCTATGACTAAAGCAAAAATAGACAAAGTTGGGGGGTTCATGGAGGCTGGAGGCTGCCTAAACCCTAGGTAACCCATCGCCCTCCTCCCCCCAGCACCCAACCCTTCTCTCTATGAACAAAGAAGTTGCACCTAGAAGGGTGTCAGGCACATAGCAGAGGTATGGCCAGTGTTGCTGAGTGAATGAGCAGCTTTCTTACTGGGCATACCGCCCAGAGGAGGTTTGGCAGAGAAGGTGAAGGCACATGCTCTGGGGTCAGAGAGATCAGGGGGAACTCCAGCTCCTTCACTTACCAGCTCTGTGACCCCAGGATGGTTGCTTTGCCTCTCTGTGCCTCAGCTTCCCCCGTCTGACAGCACAAGGGTCTGCAAATCTCTCTGTCAAGGGCCTTGCCCTCTCTGCCATGACTACTTACCTCTGCCGCTGTAGTGCAAAAGCAGCTGTAGACAAAATGTAAATAAGTGGGTATGGCTGCATTCCAGTACAACTTTATTTACAAAGGTCTGTGACCCCTGTGATAGCATGGCAGATTGTTAAATGAGATAATGCATGAAATTCTGGACAGAGTCCCTGAAACACTGTGAGGGCTCAACAGATGCTGCTGTTATTATCACAGTCACTGTCACGCACTCACTCGCTACACGCAATACACTCTGCTGGCTCTTCTGCACTTCTCCTCATTCCATCCGCACGAAAGCTCTATGAAATCTGCATGGATGGATGGTGAAGCCAGGGCAAAAAGGAAACATTTATATGCTTGCTGGCAGAAAGAACAAGTTATTTCAAAAGAGAAAATATATACTAGGCCTGGAATTCTCATCTGCAACACAGAAAGCAGAAGACACTGAAACATCATCCATGGATCATGGAGGAGAAGGACTTGGCGCAGGAACCTTACACCCAGCTCAGAAACATCCACCTGTGAGAGCAAAAGAAGATAGTTGTATGTATGTCATCCCACACACCCCATCTAATGCAAATACTGGGGAAATCAGCAAACTAACAATGAGTCAGAACAGAGAGCACAAGATCCATTTCAAGATTAGGCTAAGAGGAGGGAATGGAGGATGAGGAGCCTGAGTAGATCATTAATACACATCCATGTATACATTGAACCGATTAATAGACTGTCTGGGAATGACTGAAATATAGGTCATAAACCTGTATGTGCCAAACAACACAGTAGTTAAACATACAAAGTCAAAATTAAAGAACTCATTCAATGCATGAGTATTGGAACTTTTCACTGTATCTCTTCATAATCAGGTCTAGTGGCAAGAGCAATGTGGAAGGACTTAGAGTAACTGAGAAATACAAACCCATTTGTGTATAGATATCGATCCTCACATTCCTTAAAGAGAAAATACAGTATTTTTTACAAGTCCATACAGGTCTGTTATGTTCTTGGCCACAAAGAAAACCTCAATGAGCTAACACATAGGTTAATTTACTTTATCTTATTGTAATCCAACAAAATTAAAAAGAAATAATAGAAAGGTGAACCCCCCTCGCCAATCTTAACCATTTGGAAGTTAAGGAACACATTCCTAGGGACCTTCAATGAAACAGTTCTCTGGAAAGCCATGAGAATGTCAACGCGTCTTACCAGAGCCAGAGGCCTCTTGCAACCATGACGCTCAGAGCCTTCAACGCACCTGCTCTTCTTCAGAGGTAAGGGGAAAAGATAGGAAGTTTGTGTCTATTTCAAAAAAGTATTGTTGTTAGGTGCTGTCGAGTCGGTTCTGACTCATATCGACCCCAAGTACAACAGAACAAAAAGCTACCTGGTCCTGTGCCATCCTCACAATCGTTGCTATGTTTGAGCCCATTGTTGCAGCCGCTGTGTCAATCCATCTCTTTGAGGGTTTTCCTCTTTTTCACCGGCCCTCTACTTTACCAAGCATGATGTCCTTCTCCAGGGACTGATCCCTCCTAAAGAGAACAATAAAGTACACCAAGAGAAAGTAGAAAGAGAGAATTATGAAAATAAACCCAGAAATTAATGAAATACAAAATTAGTAAGTAGAAAGAGTAATTAATAGAAGAAAGTAGGGTTTTCTCCCCAAAAGAAAATAAAATAGAAACCCCTCACCCTACCCAAGAACCTGATTAAAGAATGACTGTAATTAGAATTTATGTAGATTAAAGTTTGTAAACCCACAGTGTTTCGTTCCGTTGTACATAGGGTCACTATGAGTCGGAACTGACTTGACGGCACCCAACAACAACAACAACAACAAAAAACCACGCCGATTAGGAATAAGAAAGGAGACCCAAGTATGGAAGAGATTGAAATATAATACCACAACTTACAAATCTGTGGCCACTGTTTGGAAACCTAGGGCAAATAGGAATTTTCTAATGAGTATAAATTACCAGAATAAGTTAGGATAAGGGGAAAACACGAATATACCAATCCAAGAAACTGGAAAAGCAATTAAATTGAACCAGCGAAGAAAGCACCGGAGCAGATGTTCCCAGCTGAGTATCATCTGACCTTAAGTTGGAAGAAAAGTCATTCCAGTGTCATGTTAACCTTTCCGAGCCACATAAAAAGACGGAAAATTTTGTCATTCATTTCACGGAACCAGTATAATTTAATACCGAAACTCGATATTGTGCAACAAAAGAAAACTATATATTGCCTTGAGACAATCTTTAAACCTTAAACTAAAAATATCCCCTAAAGTCTACTCAAAACCAAACAATAACCAAATAAATAAATAACAGCACTGCCATCGTGTCGATTCCAAATCATAGAGACTCTATACGACAGAGTAGAACTGCCCCATAGGGTTTCCAAGGCTGTAAATCTTTATGGAAACAGACTGCCACATCTTTCTCTCACAGAGCAGCTGGTGGGTTCGAATGGTCAACCTTTCGGTTAGCAGATGAGTGCTTTAACCACTGCACAACCATGACTTCTAAAATCAAACAATAGTTTAGCGTAACTAGTAAAAAATGTCTGCTTTGAGCATTATCTCTTTTAAGAACTATATGTTATCAAATTGACAACAGCAACTCAAAAGACTAGATAGGACTCTTGGGTGCAGTGAGTTTCTGTTAATGAGGAAGGAACAATTCAGAAAAGGAAAGTGAGAATGGGTGCACGGCTCGAAGAATGAAATCAATGTCACTGAGTTATACATGTAAAAAATGATGAAGTGGTGTATGTTCTGCTGTGTATATTCTCGACTCCAACGACAAATTAAACTATAATAAAAGAAAACAGTAGATCAGAACACTCCTTAGATTCAAGGATGGCGAGACTACATCTCACATTTTTGGACATGTTATCTGGAGGGCTCAGTCCCTGGAGAAGGACATCATGCTTGGTAAAGTAGAGAGTCAGTGAAAAAGAGGAAGACCCTCAGCAAGCTGGATTGACACAGTGGCTGCAACAATGGGCTCAAGCATAACAACAGTTATGAGGATGCCACAGGACGAGGCAGTATTTCATTCTGTTGTACGTAGGGTCGCTATGAGTCGGAACCTACTTGATGATGGCACCTAACAACAACAAGAGACAAATAAATATCACATATGCATGAAGATGCAAAAAAATCTAAATAAGAGAATAGCTAATAGAATCCAGTAAAATATCCACAGAATTATACATCCTGATCAGGTAGGTTTAGGTCAGGTTTACAAGGATGGCTCGTTATCAGGAAATCAATTGACATAATCATTTCATTGACAAATTATCACAGAAATTTCACAGAGTCCAATCAATAGGTACCAAGAAGAAAACTGACAAGATTCAGCAGTAATTATTAATAATAACACTACAGGTAGTCCCTGACTTACAACAGGGTTCCCTCCGAACGACTCCGTCCTAACTCAGTTCTGATGTAAGCTGAATACCTTTTTTTTTTTTTTAAGTTTTAATTATTATTGTCTTTTATTATCAGTATCTTTATAAATCTGGTCTTTGTCTTTGGGGATTGGAAATATTACATATAAACTTACAGATAAATTTTAATACACACATACATAAAAAAACACAAATCATAAAAATTTACTCCATCGATGAAGAAGAGTTGGACAACATTGGCATATTTCATTTGTGGTAATAACGCCATGTGTGGAATGTTCTGGATCATCTGAATTACCCTTAAGAATGGAGATGGTGTTTCTAGTCAGAAAATTAGTGAGAGTTGTCTGTATGGTCCTTTTTTTTTTTGCTTCATGTACTTCACGGCAACATCTCAATGCTTCTCAATCTGCCTATCGACTTTAGCAAAGCAATCAGCATTGGGGTCAATGTTTTCAAGCAACTCAGGCCCTTGATTTAGTTTAGAAAACTTAATCTATACCACAGTGTTTTGAACAGTAAATCATACAATTGAGCATCTGGGAGTGAACATCTGAGAATGATGACATCAGCAAATGACATGCTGGAACATTGTATGTAATACATATTATTAACGATAAGATGTACAAAATAAAAACAGAATCAGACAGTTGTAAGTGTGGTTTGTTGTAACTCAAATATGTGGCAAGTCAGGGGCTACCTGTAATTATAAATGGAAAAAGACAGAAATTATGTAAATGTGATCAGGACTCTGCGTATAACAGCATCTAAGATCGTGAAAAATACAAAACAATGACAGTAAGTGCAGGAATGAGTAGTGATCCCTGCTGTTGCCATTATCACTCATCATTTTCTTGGAGGGTCTAGCAAGTGCAATAAGACAAGAAAACGTAATAGCCGATATGTTGTTGTTGTTGTTGTCAGGTGCCTTTGAGTCCCTTCCAACTCATAGCCACCCTCCGCACAACCGAACGAAGGCCTGGTCCTTCACCGTCCTCACAATCGTTGTGACGCTTGAGCCCATTGTTGCAGCCACTGTATCAATCCATCTCATTGAGGGTCTTCCTCTTTTCCCTGACCTTCTGCTTTACCAAGCATGATGTTCTTCTCCAGGGTCTGATCCGATATAAACATTAGAAAATATAGATAGAATATTTTTGTGGATGACGTGATTGTAAACCTAGAAACTCCTATATGCTCAAGTTTTAAAAATGAAAACCAGTAAGAAAATTTGATATACATATACAAAAAATTAGTAACGTCTCCCTCTCCTAGTAATAACAACCAAAAGAAAAAACCAAACAGTTGCTGTTGAGTCATTTCCAATGCGTGGCAACCCCATGTGTGTCAGAGTAGAACTGTGCTCCATAGGGTTTTCAGTGGCAGTGATCTTTTGGAAGGGGTTGCCAGGAGTTTCTTCCAAGGTGCCTCTGAATGGATTCAAACCACCAACCTTTCCGTTAGTAGTCAAGTGCTTAACTGTTTGCGTCACCCAGGTACTCCTCTGGTTAATGTCGTTGTTAGTTGCCATCAAGTCAATTCTGACTCGTGGTCCCACATAATGACCCAGGTTGGGTGGGTGGGCTGCTCTGCTCCCCACGAACTAAAGGACCAGTTCCTCCCACTACACCTCTCCTCCACCCTCCAGAGGGCTGTCCTTGGCTGTGGTGTTCCAGCCCAGAGGAGGGACAAAGAGCAGGAGGAGGCAAGTGCCCCTTGTCATCCTTGCTTGCGCTCCCCCGGTCAGCACCTGGTCAGGTGGAAACACAGCTTCACGGGAGAGGCGGAAGAGGCAGGAGAGAACACTATTATCACAGAAGAAGGGTGTTATGGATTATTTTCCTCAAAAGAATATGCTGAACTCCTAACCCCTGGACCTGTAAATGTGACCTGGTTTGGAAACAGGGTCTTTCTTTGAAGATGTGATCAATTAAGTTAACAAGATCATACTGGAGCAGGGTGTCTTATAAAAGGTGAGAACAGGCAGAGTCACACAGGAGGAAGACAGACATCATGTGATGGTTTAGCTACAGGCCAGGGAACGCCAAGGAATGTCAAGAAACGCCTGGGGCTACTAGAAGCTGGAAGAGACAAGGAAGGATCTTCCCTTAGAGCCAACGGTACTCAATTAGGTTCTCAGATGGGACTGGTGAAGAGTCTCAGGGAGCTGTGGTTGGGTCTCTCGGAGCTGCTGTTGGGGGGACACAGGGAGCCTAACCAGCAGCTGGGCTCTGGGGGGAGAGGAAGGTGATGTGGGTGCTGGGGGTGGCCGTCCTGTTCCCATGCATAGTTGCTGGGAAGACTAGGCAGACCGGCTGGTGGCCCCACCCCAAGGATGATGGGGCATGGGGCCATTGGAAAGAAGGGGTGTCATACGAGGTCCAGCCTCAAACAAGCCTCCCTGGGTGTCTCCAGAGATGGGTGACCCAAGGGCCCAGAGGGCAGGTTCTGGCGTTGGCAGGGAGGTTGGCCCAGTCCCCCTGAGGAGCCAGCCATCCAGCTCTGAGATCCTCTCGTTCCGTGACTTATTATCAGTCTGCCGGAGAATGTGTAAAGCATGAGCTCAGCGCCTTGGGAGCAGTTTCCTCTGGCTGCCCCCGTGGACGACAGCTGTTTCCCATCAGGCTGCATCCCCCAGTCCCCCAACTGTTGATGCTTATTTTCCAGCAGGAAGCCTGAGGCTGCAGCCACTGCTGGCCAGGTGTGGACACCATCCACCCCACCCCCATCGCCCCTGACACAGAGACGTCTTGAGGGAGGCAGACCTGGGAGGAGGACAAAGAGTCCACCCACAGGGGCAGCAATGGTTGACCGCTCTGGGCCCCCAGCCGATGTGCCTGCCCAGCCTGAGGGCCAGTGGGGACAGCCCAGCCTTCCTGGAGGAGCTGAGCAGAGAAGTACAGGAGGGTGGAGGGTCCATGCGGGTAAACCAAGAGTTCAACCGGCGGATAAACAAACCATCACACAGACAGGTGGCCAAGTCCAGGGCAGCCCGGGGCCTGGCTGTCCAGGGAACACTGAGCCAGGAGACAGCCTAGGAACCATCAGCCCAGGGCTCGGCTGGAGGCCAAGGTTTGGTAGCCCACGGGCTTAGTGAAGACAAAGGCAGCATGGGCCGGTGCCCAGACTGTGCCCCAAGCCCCTTCACAATGCTCTGCAGCAGGAGAGCCTGGGGAGGGGGGCTCGGGCAGCCTGACCTCGATCACTTACAGCCTCTGAGGATCAAGTGCACACAACCAGCCACTGGACAGCCCGGCACTGGCTTAAGGACGGCCTGACATAGCCCCTCCATACTGAGGATCACTTCTCCTCCATGACTGACCGACCCAGCTGGGCAGCTCTCCAGGCAGTGACTCAGGGATGCACCCAGCTTCCATTGTTGTGAAGCCTCCATAGTTGCTTCAGAGATGAAGAGCGAATGGAGGAAGCACACTAGCTTTTTTTTTTTTTAAGTAGCTTTATTGAGATATTCATGAGGGTAGAATTCTTGACTTTCATGCAGGAGGCCCGGGTTTGATTCCCGGCCAATGCACCTCAGGCGCAGCCATCACCCATCTGTCAGTGGAAGCTTGCGTGTTGCTATAATGCTGAACAGGTTTCAGCGGAGCTTCCAGGCTAAGATGGAGTGGGAAGAAAGGCCTGATGATCTACTTTGGAAAATCAGCCAATGAAAACCCTATGGATCACAACAGTCCAATCCACAACGGACCATGGGGATGGTGCAAGAC
>NW_004444047.1:6519904-6530921 GCF_000243295.1 Trichechus manatus latirostris | reverse complement strand
CTGTCAGGGCCGTCATTGGTGGTTGCCGGGCACCATCTAGTTCTTCTGGTCTCAGGCTGATGCAGTTTGTGGTTTATGTGGCCCTTTCTGTCTCTTGGGCTAATACTTTCCTTGTGACTTTGGTGTTCTTCATTTTCCTTTACTCCAGGTGGGTTGGGACCAATTGACGCATCTTAGATGGCCACTCACTAGCTTTTAAGACCCCAGACGCCACTCACCAAAGTAGGATGCAGGACATTTTCTTAATAAACTTTGTTATGTCTTTGTTATAATCTTTATGGAAGCAGTTTGCCAGGTGTTTCTTCTGGGGAGCCGCTGGGTGGGTTCGAAGCACCAACCTTTCGGTTAGCAGCTGATTGCAAACCACTGGAGTCACCCAGGCTTCTGTAGTTACCCTGGAGGAAGTAAAATGGTATCTCGTTATGGTTTTGATTTGCATTTCCCTGATGGCTAATGAATTTGGGCATCTTTTCATGGTCTTATTGGCCATTTGTATATCTTCTTTGGAGAAAGTCTGTTTAGATTATTTGCCCATTTTTAAATTGAGTTATCCATGTTTTTTATTGTTAAGTTATAAGAGTTCTTTAGCACACTAGTCTTACTCTGGAAATATTATACATCACCTCTGCTCACTGTCATTGGCCAGAAATAGTCACATGCCCTCAACTCACCTTGAAGGGGGCGCGTGAAATATTTCATGAGCATTAACTCTCTCTGCCCTGATGTCTCTGGGATGAAGAGCTAAGAGTGGACTGCCTGACACTGTTTCCCTGACAGTTTCTCTTCCCCCCACTGATTTGAAATGTCAGCTTTACCACATACTTAATTCCTGTGGATTTCAGTCTACTTGTGGACATCGTATGGAGCTCTGGTGGCTCAGTGGTTAAGAGCTCAGCTGCTAACCAAAAGGTCAGCAGCTCAAATCCACCAGCCTTTCTTTGGAAGTTCTATGGGACAGTTCTACTCTGTCCTGCAGGGCCACTATGAGTTGGAATTGACTCGCTGGCAGTGGTTTTATTTTATTATTATTTTTTTGTGGACATTCTGTTTTGCTATATTGATCTATTCATCCACACACCGGCACCACAGACATTTAGGCCATTGTAGCCTGATAATGTATTTTAACATCTGGCAGGAATATTTCCCCCTTTTACTCTTTTATTTCAGAATTTTCTTAGCTATTCCGACTTGTTTTTTTTTTTCCATATTAACCTTAGAGTCCACCTACCTAGTTCAGAGAAATTCTGTTAGTGTTTGTAATTGAGCCGTGTCGTATTAACAGGTTAGCTTAGATGGAACTTTATTGTGATGTTGAGTCTTCTCATCTAAGGCAGAAGGTGCCTGTCCTTTCGTGGAATGTGTGCCCTCAGCAGCTTTTCAGGGTTATTTTGGTTTTCATCTAGATCTGGCGTGTTAAGTTTATTCCTAGAAATTTTGTCATTTTTATTGCTATTGTAATTGTTGCCTTCTCTTCACTGTCTCTTCCAGCTGGAAGCTGTATGGGAGCTGAGCTCCCAAGGCGAGGCCAGGGCAGCCTGCCACCCACTGCCGACCACCCACTGGCCTCCACCCATCGCCCTCCACCCACCACCCGCCACCTCAAGGGCTGAAGCCAGGGGCACAGTTGCCCTAAGTTTGTCCCACCTGCCCCGGTGTCCCCGATGTGTGTGTTTCCCAGAGGTGGCCCTGTGGGGAGGGCGGCGTCAGAGCGAGTGGGGTGGCCATGGTGGGGGACGGGCTGGGCCCCAGGGTGTCATCTGGTGTTGATCAGTAGCCTCTGCGATGCTGGCGTGTTTCCGCCAACCCCAGGCCTCCCACCCGCCCGCCAAGTCCTTGTTCACCCCAGCGCTCCACACTTAATGTCTCCCAGAGCACCCCGCCCAGGCCTCAGCCCCCCACATGGCGTGCACTCCACCCAGGCCAGGTCTGCACCCAGGCCAGGGGTGCCACTCTCCCCTAATGCCAAAGAGGGGCCTGGGACAGCTCTGCCGGTCAGCCCAACGGCCTGCGGCAGGCTGGGGCTGTGAGTCCGAGAGCGGCCCCGCCAGGGATTGAGGGGCCTGAGGCAGCGGGAAGCAAATGCCCCCACTGACCACTCTGCCTTGAGCTTTCCTGGCTGATGCTGCTCCTTGCAGACCTCCACCCTGGCCTGGGAGGTGATCAGAGCGGGACCTGCCAGGTAGGGGTCCGAGTGAGGGGGGGAGGGGGGCCACTGTCCTGGCTCTGTCCTGCTGAGTGGCCTCAGCCTGGGGACAGGACAGGCCTTCACATGGTTCTCATTTCTGGCTGTGACGGGGCCATCACTGGGCTGGGGGCCACCTGGTGACTCTGCCCCACCCAGGGCTGAGCAGGGAGGACTCCGCCCCTCCTGTCCCCGGGCTCACTCCTCCTGCATCCCTATGTCCCCCCAGGCAGAGCAGCGGGCGACGGCTGGACCTCCCCATCTCTGGGCACCCAGCTGGGAGCTTACTCTGCCCGGCCTCCTGCTCTTAGAGGGGGCGAGAGAGCCCTGCCCATGGTGAGTCGGCACCGACCACCCACTCACCCACCTGGCTACAGACCCCCGGTTTACCCCACCTGCCCAGGCCCCCTGGTCCCCATGTGGAGCTGATGGGGGCTGGGGCAGTCAGCCTTGGCCTGGCCCCATCCCAGGGCTCTGCTAGGGCAGAGGGGGGCATGTAGCCAAGGCCACCTGACTGAGGCATGGCCCCAGACCCGGTGGCTCGGCTGATTACAGAACCAGAACGTCCTGCCCCCGAGGGCATTGTGGGCTGTGATCAGCTATTCCCCCGACCCCACTAGACTGCTGGTCACCCACCGCTCACACGGCCAGGCCCCGCTCCTGACCAACCACCGCCACAGCCTACCCGTCACTTATTCTTGTCACAAAGATGGTGGCACCTTCTGGACAGGTGCTGTGTGAGGAGTCCCCTGCCTGTGGGGTCCACGCCTGAGTGGAACAAACAGGTAGGACAAGCACTCCGCCTCAGGGGAAAACAAGGCAGGAATCGGCATGGGGGGATGACCAGAGGCCTCAGGGGCAGAACCTGCCGTCCGACACTCAGATCCTGCTCAAGGTGGCCTTACCGACAGTTACACTGTGCGGGCCGCCAGCACGCACATCACCTGATACCTCCCTCCAGGTCACTGTCTCCCAGCCTCCCTCTCACCTACAGAAGGGGTGGGCGTGCCCAGCGGGCAGCAGCTCAGGTGGCCAGAGAGGGCTGTGATGCCCTGCTGCCAACAGGGGTCCTGACTCGTCAGACGGCTTGAGAGAATGGGGTTCCAGGAGCCCATAGCCACTCCACCCAATCACAGAAAATGACCCCAACAAGTGTTCGTGGCGCGCTGAGAAGCCGGGGAGACCTGCTTTGGGCTCAGCCACGTGGCCGGGCTCTGGGGAAAAGAAGGGGCGGGGCCAGGACTTGCCCTGGGGGGCTCTGCCAGGGGGCAGAGGAGCTGGGGCGTCCCCCTCTAAGGGGCTGTGTTTGAGCACCCAGTGCCAGAGGGTGCAAACCCAGACCACAGTGGCCCCTGGGGGAGGGTGGGCATGAGAGCAGGTGGCTTCGGTCACAGGTGGACAGGTGAGGGGCAGGCAGGTGAGGGGCAGGCAGGTGAGGGGTAGAGGTGAGTGTGGGGAAGAGGACACCACCTTGGCTACAGTGGGGGGCTGAGAGGAGGCAGGATTAGACCCCACAGTGCTGGCCCCCGGGGGTAGGGCTGGCCCAGGTCACCGGTGCAGAGTGGAACACAGCACCTCATCCCCTCAGGCTCACCCCGACGGAACCCCGAGGCACAGGGAGAGGTCTGAGCCAGGAGCGGCGCAGGCCATCCGCCTGGGAAGCTGCTTCCCTGGTTATGACCAGCTGGTGCCCTCAGGGACGGGGGCCTCGGGTCCTGGGCACAGCCCAGGTCTCCTCCTCCCTTCCACTCACCTCTCTGCACCCCGGGGCCCCTGTCAGGGAGCTGGGGTGGTACCGGTGTGAGTTGAGGGGACAGTGTGAGATATGCAACCCTATCAGGCACACCACACCTCTCATCAGCCCAACCCCCATTTTACAGATGAGGAAACTGAGGCACACACATTCAAACCCCAGCCAGGACACTCAACCACAAGGACACATTCCCTTGCTGAGGGTGGGCCTGACGCCCCACACTCAAGAGTCTCTGACGGGGTTCAGCACTGCCCTCCACAGCTCTTCCTTTGAGCTGCAGCCCCCTGAGAGGGGGCTACGCAGGGTGGGGCCTTGGTGGGCCCCTGGGCACCCTGCAGGAGCACCTCCCTCCACGCTTACGGGCGGGGTGGGCTCACTGCGGCCCCCACACCCTGCTCGGCTCCTGAGGTCAGGAGAGGCACTTGCTGGCCATGGCCAGCCCCAGGCCAGCTTGAGGTGCTATGGGCCTGACCGCCGACCTCCCCAGGCCTTGGGCAGACCTGGCCAGGCTCTGGGCAGCAGCCGCAGTAGGAGAAGCTGGGGCACTCAGCAGCTTAGGAACAGAACTCCTCTGCTTCCAGCCGGCGGTGGGGCGGGGGCCAGGCCTTTCCTGCCCATGGCATAGCCTCGGGGCATCCACCCCTGGCCCCCCAGACATCTGTCCTGCTCCTCACGTGGCTCCTCTTGACCAAGCCCGGTTGGTCCTGAGGACTATCTCCCCCCTACCCACCCTCCCACCCCCCACCCCCCAAGCAATTTCCAGGATCTTGCAGCTGCTAAAACACTCACCACTTTTGCTGGAAAGCTAGCGCCTGGTCTTGGGCTGCCACCATGAGCCCTGTCCCTGCCCCTGCCCCTGCCCCTGCCCCAGGGACCGTGCAGCATGCACCCGGCCTGACAGACTCTGGGGTCAGCGTGACAGCCGCTGTACAGATGAGGACTCTGAGCATACAGCTCCAGGCTCACCCTCAGAAACCCTCTGTCCCACCAGCAGGGTGGAGGTGGTCTTCCCCCAGCCTCGGCCTGCCCCAGACCTCCTCCCTGGCTGGGCTTGGGCCTGGTGCACCTGGCCTCCACTGCCTGGACCTCCCGTGTCCGCTACCCCTGGGCAGGGCCATCGTCACCAGCCCTGGCTTGCCGAGTCCGGCAGGAACAACAACCACAATTTTCCACCTGGTCCGCCACCCCTCTGCTCCTCATCCCGGCCTGCCCCCAACCCCCATGGCTGTAGGGGAAAGACCAGCCCTGCTTGGGCTCTGGGTTCAGCAACCCACTGCCAGACTGGACACTCACCTGACTCAGCAAAGGTCGGCCCTGGGCAGAAGCAGGAGGGAGGCCTGGGAAGGGCTGGACATATTTACAGTCGTCACTCCCTGGAGCATGGCCACAGAAATGCTCAGCTCAGAGACATGACAGCCGCTGACAGCGGGGGTTGTGCATATGCAAGGGGGGCCTGTGCATAAGCGGGGGGCAGTGCGCATAGGGGGGCTGTGTGGAAGTCCGTCTTCCCGGTGGTGGGATGGAAGGACAGACGATGGTGTCAGGGAGGGCAGCAATGAGGTAGTCGCGTGGTTCCTGCGCCGACAGGCCCAGAGGCCGCGTGGTGAGTCACAACAGCTTAGCTGTGAGAGATGAGAGTCAGCCAGGAACGGGGCCTGTGACCATAAACAACGGGAACAGACGGCTCCTGGGCCTGAGCAGGGGGAGGGGCTCGCCGCCACCTCGAGCCTCCTTGTCATACCCTGATGGGACGGACGGTCACCAAAAATGCAAGCCCTCCTCTCTGCCAGTATTCCACACATCATGGAGTCGACTCCAGCTCATGGCGACCCCATGTGTGTCAGAGTAGAGCTGTGCTCCATAGGGCTTTCAATGGCTGATTTTCCAGAAGAAGATCTCCAGGCCTTTCTTCCGAGGAGCCTCTGGGTGGGCTCAAACCTTCAACTTTTCAGTGAGCCGTCGAGCATGTTAACTGTTTGCTCCACCCAGGGACTCACTTGTATTACATTTTAAAGTCAAATTGCTCACACAGATAAGTGCCCTCACCCCAGTGCTGCACCCGACCCGGGACTTCTTCGAGGTCCATCCTTGACCCCCATTTGGTCACCCCCGGAGAGACCAACTGCACCCCTCACCGCCCCTGGCGCACCTGTACTGTCGTGTGGTTGGGGGTCCTCTCTCCTCTCTACCACGACCGCTCCCCGCAATTGCACAGAGCTGGGACCAAACAGCTGAGCATTGAACCAAGAACTGTCTAGGAGCTGCTTTGCCGTACGAAGCGTTACCTGTTAACTTTTGCTCAGTTGTCTTTTTAACAATTCACTGTGGTTAAAAAGGATTCAAAAAAACAAAAACACTGAAAACCAGACCTATTGCCTTCGCATCAATTCCGACTCACGGCAGCCTCACGTGTGACAGATTAGAACTGCCCCATAGGGTTTCCTTGGCCGTAATCTTTACAGAAGCAGACCTGGTGGCGGTTAAGCGCTTGGCTGCTGACCTAAATGTTGGAGGTTCAAACCCACCCAGCGGCTCCACGATCTGCTTCGGTAAGAATTTACAGCCTAAGCAGCCCTGTGGGGGCAGTTCTAATCTGTCATATAGGGTCACTGTGAGTCAGAACCAACTCGATGGCGCACCGTAATAATCTTTACAGAAGCAGATTGCTAGGTCTTTCTTGCGGGGCCACTGGGTGGGTTCAAAATGCCAACATTTAGGCTAGTAGTCAAGCACAAACCATTCACACCACCCAGAGACCTTAAAAAGGGTAAAATCATGTGGAATGAGGGCCCCCAGGACCCCCCGCGAAGCTGCCCTGGTGAGGGGTGGGAGGGGGAGAGGTCTCGAGGTCCTTGCATCTGCCCCAGCCCTTCCTCTTCCCCCTGCCCACCCTGCATCCCACGCTGGAAAATAGGGGTGTGGGGAGATGTGGGGTGCAGTGTGGGGGCAGTCACCAGCCAGACAGCCCTGACGAGGTTGGCACTGAAGCCCCAGGCGCACCTCACTCTGGCCTGAGACAAGGGCCAGGGGCCGGGGGTGCCTGCAGATACAGGGTCCCTCCAGTCAGGAGGGCAGCTGCCACCCCTCGCAGGCAGCCGCCCTCAGTCCCGTTGTCTCTGGAGGCCACACAGGTGAGGGCCTTTCCTAGGTTGCGTGCCAGCTCCCAGCCCCTCCCTCAGAGTGACAGCGGTGACCCCTGTGGGGCCTCAACATACCCGGCCAGCCCAGGACTCAGTCTGGGCATGAAGGCCTCGCTCAGGATTTCCCGGGGAGGGGTGAGTGGACACCTCCCACTCTGGGGCTGTGGAGACCCTGAGTGTGGACCCCAGCCTAGGCATGCTGAGCACCTGAGGGGCCCCTGGGAACTGGTCCCCTCAGGGGATCCACTCCCTGTCCCCCTCAGCCTAAGCCCACTCCCAGCCCTGGTGGAAACAAGGCTCTCCACAGCCCCACCTCCAAGGCTACGCAGGCTCCAGGATCCAGGAATGGCGGCTTTGTGAGCGCCAAATACCAAGCCCTAAAAGCCTCCGACTCTGTTGATTTTGGACTCTTCTCCACAGGAAATCTTCAATTCTGGACCCAATTAAGGTCTATCGGACATTAACTGCTTTGGGCCGAGGCCTCTTGTTCCTCAACAGAGCGAGCAGAGCAAGGAGGGAGCCTGCCCTCCCTGGCCCAGTGGCTACTCTGGCGGTCTCCAACCCAGGGGCCTCCTCGGGGAGGCTCTTCTCTCCCGACTACCCAGCGGCACCCCAGCTTCTCCATCTGGGCCCTGTCCTCACATCCACCCGCTGCAGACCCTGGTGTCCCCATGGGACACTGGGTGAGGCAAGGTGTCATCTGAGCCTGGGCTTTGTCCACTTTAGTAGTCCAAGTGTGCCCGGGTTCTGGTGTGGGATGGGCTCCAGGAGGCAGCACTGTGGGGACAAAGAGACTGGGGACAGCTTCTCCCTGGTGAAGGCAAAACCATGGCTCGAACTCAGTCCAGCTTCTGAGATACGTGTGGTGGCGTTGGACACACTCCCTCTCCTGAGGCCAGAGGCTGTGGGGACACAGGCCTGGCTACCCAAGTCTCCAGCCTGATCAACAGTGTCATTTATTCAACATTCACCAGTATCCATGGAGCATCTACTATGAGCGAGAGAGTTGTGAACGAGCAGACACACCCCTGCCCGCTGGGGCTGGCCGTCCCCTGGGAGAAGAAGACAGCTGGCCATCCCCTGGGAGAAGAAGACAATAAATGTGCTTGTCAACAATTAAATAAACAACAAATGAGGAAACTGTATGTACAAATCATATTATGGACAAAAATGTAATTTCCTTAATGTACAAAGAGCTCCTACAAATCAATAAGAAAAAGATAATGCCTAGGAGAGGAGCTGTGAGCCACGTGCAATTAATTTCACTAGTAACAGGAGAAAAACAAATTAAAAACTGTATAGAGGTTCCATTTCGAAACTTCTACATCGACAAAGTTCATGAAGTTTGGTAACTCATGGTGTCTGGGAAGCTGTGAGGAAATGGGCCCTCTCATATGCTGTTGGGAGTTTAAATTGGTCGACCCCTACTGCACACAATTTGGAACTATCGCCCCAGATTACACAAGTACATATACCCAATTAGCAATTCCAACTCCAGGAATTCACCCACAAATCTGATCATCCATGACAATGACACAAGGACCAGCTGCACATTGAAGCCCTGATTGTAACAGCTGTTAAAATAATTTTTCAACAAAAAATTAATTTTTCTTTGAACTCATTGGCTTTATTTAGCAATTCATGAATTGGGCAGTGTCTAGTCTGAAAGTCAGACTTTGAAGAACGGTACAAAGTGGAAGTGTTTTTATAGGCAAGAGACACACAGGAACAAGGAAGCTGTATGGGGCAAAAAGTGATTGGTTAGTTCTTAGCTACAGTCTTAGTTATCTGGTGCTGCTATAACAGAAATACCACATGTGGATGGCTTTAACAATCAGAAATTTATTTTCTCACAGTTTAGGAGGCTAGAAGTCCGAATTCAGGGCACCAGCTCTAGGGAAAGTCTTTCTGTCTATGTTGGCTCCGGAGGAAGGTCCGTGTTTCTTCTGAGCTTCTGCTTCTGGAGAATCTTCATGTGGCTTGGCATCTCTCTTTCCCCATCTCTGCTTCTCTTGCTTGCTTGTTTAATCTCTTTTGTATCTCAAAAGAAATTGACTTCAGACACACCCTACACCTTATACTCATTAACATAACAAAGGCAACCCATTCCCAGATGGGATTATAAGAGGCATAGAAATTAGGATTTGCAACACATATTTCGAGGGGAAACGATTCAATCCTTAACATTCTACCCTTTGGCCCTCAAAAACTCGTGTCCTTGCCACATGCAAAACACATTCACCCCATCACATCATTCCAAAAGTCTTAAATCAATTCCAAGTCCAAAATCTCATCTTCTGAACCATCTAAATCAAATATGGCTTAGACTAGGTGTATTCCATCCTGGAGCAAAATTCCTCTTCATCTGTGAACCTGTGAAATCTACAATACAAGTTATCTGCTTCCAAAGTACAATGGTAGAACAGACACAAGGTAGACATTTCCATTACAAACGGGAGAAATTGGAGGGAAAGAAGGGATAACAGGCATCAAGCAGGTTCAAAACCCAACAGAAAAAAATTACATTCACTCTCGAGGCTTGAAAATAATCTTCTGTTCTCTGAGGCCATCTGGGCAATGGTGCCACCCTCCAGACTCTAGGTGTTGGCCACAGTTTCTGGATTCTGGGTGGAGGCCCGTTGGCCCTAAGTTTCAGCTCCACCTTCCAGGCCCTCTGGGGTGGCAATTCTGCTCCCTTGGCTTTGGACGGCCCCATTCTCCTAGTCCATCTGAGTGGCAACCCCACCCCTTTGGCCCCAGCAGGCCCTGTTTTGCCCCTTGGCCATGGCAGCACCACCCCCTCAGCTTTGCACAGCAGCCTCATACCCTTGGAACATCAGCGGCAGCCCCACACTCCAGATGGGAGTTGGAGAAGATCCAACTCTTTGAAACCTAGGAGGCTGTGGCCTTACCCTTTGAGATCCAGGAGACTGTAGCTTCACTCTTTGAAACTGAGAAGGCTCTGCTTCCCCTCCTCCTTCCAACAGTTCTGCTGATCTCCAAGCTGCTCCAGGGATGGTCCTTTTCTTTTCTTGGAGGACAACAGATGTAGCTCCTCTGGCCTGTTTCCTGCCTATAGAATTCCAAAAGGCAGACAGTGTTCTTTCCTTTCATTTTTTTCTCTGTCCCCTTCAATCTAAGCTGACGGGTTTTCTGCTGTGGTAGTTGGTTAGATCCATCCATCACAGGCTTAATCTCTTTAACAAAATATTGTGTAGCCATGCCCTTGGTGAACATTCTAGGACATGTGTCCTTAGTTTGCACAACAGAATTTTCCAAATCTTTCAGTTTTGTTTTCATTTTGCACAGTTCGTTTTTAAGTCCATCTCTTCCCTCTTGCATTTTACTATAAGCAGCAAGGAGAAACCATGTGGCCTCTTTAAGGTATTGCTTAGAAATATCCTCAGCTAGATATTCAAATTCATCACTTATATGTTCTACCTTCCACCAAACATCTGAACATAATTCAGACAAGTTCTTTGCCACTACCTAAAAAGCATCACCCTTCCTCCATTGTCCAATCACATGTTCATTCTTTTTTTTTAAAGCCTCTCCAGAAGCACATTAAATGTCTACATTTCTAGCAACATTCTGTTGCTGGTACCGTATGTATTCTGTAAGACGACAGAGACTTTCTCTAGACCTCTCTTCACTTCTTTCTGAGCCCTCACCAGAATTGCCTTTGACGTCCATAATTCTACCAACAGTCTCTTCAAGGCCATCTAGGCTTTTACCATTAAGTACCTTAAAACTCTTCCAGCCTCCACCCATTGCCCAATTCCAAAACCACTTGCACATTTTAGGTATCTGTTAGAGCAGCACCCTACTCTTCCGGTACAGATTCTGTCTTAATTATCTAGTGCTGCTATAACAGAAATACCACAAGTGGGTGGCTTTAACAAACAGAAATTTATTTTCTGACAGTTCATTGTTGTTGTTGTT
>NW_004444047.1:6516475-6518988 GCF_000243295.1 Trichechus manatus latirostris | reverse complement strand
ACTTCCTTATACGGCATGTTGGGAACTTTTGTAGGCAGATCATATACTACAGCTAGGGCAGCAAGCATGGATTGGTTGACTTAGGTTTGTCTTCTGGGAAGGTCAGGCATTTATAAGAAATAGAAATATAGTTAGGTTTCCATTTGCTGACATGGGGCTTGGCATAAGTGACTCCATCTTGGGCCTAGTACAGTCTGGTTAACCTAGCAAAAGATTGGAATCCATCAGGAGGGGGCTAGTTAAATAAATTGTGACTGGTTTCCACAGTTGATATTCAAGTGCTGATTTCACCAAGATGATCGGTTAGTTTTAAAAAGAATACAAAAAAGAGCAGAGCATGCTGCACTTGTGGGAAAGATAAAAATGGGATGCTTGTGTACGCTGGTGTTGTAAAGGAGATACAGGAACCAGTGCCTCTGGGGGACAGGCTGGGTACTGGCCCAGAGGGGGTGGCAGAAGTCCTGTTTTTTCACCTTCTATCTTTCTGTACCTCTCCAGTAGTGTTCCAACCTGTCCATGTTCTACCTGTTGTTGTCGTTGGTTGCCATCAAGCTGATTCCGACTCATGGCAACCTCAGGTGTGCAGAGTAGAACTGCTCCATAGGGTTTTCTTTTTTTTCTAAATTTTATTTATTTTGTTGTTGTTGAGAATATACACAGCGAAACATACGCCCGTTCAACTGTTTTGACGTGTACAACTTAGTGACACTGATTACGTTCTTCAAGTTGTACAAACACTCTCACCCTCCGTTTCTGAGTTGTTCCTCCTCCATTAACGTAAACTCACTGCCCACTAAGGTTCCTGTCTAAGCTTTCAAGTTGCTGTTGTCACTTTGATCCCATATAGATAGTTCTTAATAAAGTGTAATGTTGAAGGCAGATATTTTTTACTAGTTAAGCTAAACTATGTTCAGTTTTAAGAGGACTTTAGGGGATATTTTTGGTTTAAGATTTAAAGATTACCTCAGGGCAATAGTTCAGGGGTTCATCCACCCTCCATGGCTCCGAAAAGTCTAGCGTCCATGGGAATTTGAAATTCTGTTCTGCATTTTCTCCTTTGGATCAGGATGGAATCTTTGATCAAAACATTCAGGAATGGTAGCCGGGCACCATCCAGTTCCGATCTCATGGCAAAGGAGGCATTGTTCACGGAGACAATTAGCCGCACATCCACTTCCTCCTCCTATTCCTGACTCTCCTTCTTCCTCTGCTGTTCCAGGCGAGTAGAGACCGATTGTTGTGCCTTGGATGGCTGCTTGCAAGCTTTTAAGACCGTAGGCACTACGCAATGAGCTAGGAGGCAGAACAGAAGTACTAAACATGGTATCAGGCCAGTTAACTGTGATGTTCCATGAAACCATGACCCGAAACCTCCAAACCAAGGAATCAAATCCCATGAGGTGTTTGGTATGACATAAGCAGCCTCAGCAGCTATTTTTGTTTGCTTGTTGTTATAAATATATCTATCACACACCTTTTGCCAATTCAACTTTTTACAGGTGTACAACTTATTGACAGCAATTACAATAATCAGCTGTGCAACCCTATACTTAATCAATGCAATTTTTCCATCACCATTAATCCCCCTTTTCTTTCTCCCTCCTGCCCCTGGTAATCACTGATAAACTTTGGTCTCTGTACATTTGCCTTTTTGGTCTTTTTATATAAGTGAGGTCATATGATATTTGTCCTTTTGTGATTGGCTTATTCACTCAGCATAATGTCTTCAAGCTCCACCCATACTGTAGCATGTATCAAGACTTCATTTCCCCTACTGGCTGAGTAGTATTCCATTGTATGTATGTACCATTTTGTTTAGCCATTCATCTGTTGATGGGCTCTTGGGTTGTTTCCATCTTTTGTCTATTGTGAATAGTGCTGCAGTGAACATTGGCGAACAAGTCTCTGTGTGAGTCTCTGCTTTCAAGTCTTTTGTGTACATACCTAGGAGTGAAATTGCTGGGTCATATAGTAGTTGTATTTTTAGTTTTTTGAGGAACCGCCGCAGCGTGTTCCACAACAACCATAGAGTTTTCAAGTCCGTGACCTTTCGGAAACAGATTGCCAGGCCTGTCTTTCGAGGCACCTTTGTGTGGGTTTGAATTGCCAACCTTCCATTAGTATTTGAGCACAAACCGTTTATGTCACCCAGGGACTCCAGGGCATGTTTTAAATTCGAGGGTGGACTGTCCTCGGCGGGTGCTGGCCACTGTCATCGAGGTGAGTGGTCAGAGGGGCTCGGGAGGTGCGGGGCAGTGCCAGGAAATGTGGAGCAGAGGTGGGAGCTGGCCGGTCAGAGGGGCCAGAGGTCCTTCTCCGGGCGCCGGACACGGGCCAGAGGGCCCAGATGGTTTTCTTTATTGCGCAGAGTGCTGGCAGCCGAGAACGGCAGGGCCACGGGAGGAGCAGAGCCTGCAGCTGGCCCTCATCTCCATTCTTCCCTATCTGTTGTTTGTGCTGGAAAATTAATTCCGCAAATTCCTGCTGGGCTCCAGCCCAGAGCAGCTGGGGTG
>NW_004444047.1:6514537-6515661 GCF_000243295.1 Trichechus manatus latirostris | reverse complement strand
CGTGCACCTGTCATCCAGACGCCGTGGGAGCGCATCCTCAGCTGTTGCCTGTTAACTCACCGGGCACCCTTCTTGCACAGAAAGCCACCGTTGGGGTGCACTCAGATCAGCTGGTTTTTGCCTGCAGTTTGCACTTCTGCAGTCTTGTTTAAGAAGCGTCCCCCATCCCTCCATCCCAGCCACTGCGATGCCCCTGCCTCCTGCTCACTCGATGGCCTTACTTCTCAGCTGGGGCCCTGACCCATCTGTGGTCACCGGGGCTACGGGGCTGTGGGAATTGGCCTCCCGTCTCCACTCACCAAAAGGTCAGCAGTTCAAATCCACCAGGGGCTCCTTGGAAACCCCATGGGGCACTTCCACTCTGTCCTCTAGGGTTGCTGAGTCAGAATCAACTCTACAGAAATGGGTTTCTCCATTTGGGAGCTATTTCCTGGCACCACCCAGGAAAGAGTTCATTCCTCCCCCACTGAACTGTGCCCCTGGATACTATCTCAAGTTTACATACACACACGCATAAACATGCATGCACACACCGCACACGTTCACACACACAGACATGAATGCACAAATGCACACTTTGACATGCAGCCATGCATGCACACACCACACACGTTCACACATGCACGTGCATACCGCACACGTTCACATGCACAAACTTGCATGCATGCATGCACACGTTCACATGCAGACGTGCATGCACACACCACACACGTTCACACACACAAGCATGCATGCACACACGTTCACACGCACCCCACACATTCACACACTCAAACGTGCATGCACTCACGTGTGTGCACACACATACACCTGTGCACACGCACACATGTGTAGGCACACATTCACACAGGTACCCACAGATGCATGCACATATCCTCGGCATGGATGCATGCCCATTCACACACACACACACACACACACACACACACAAAGCCCCACCCTCTGGGTTGTCCATTCCGTTTAGCGCATTGATCCTTTCATGTGTCCCTGTGTCAGAACCAGACCGCTTTTACTACGTTTGCTTTCCAATGTGTCTTCAAGTCTTACAGGACCAAATTCACGGATCCTAGCTGTACTAGTTCCCTAAGGCTGCTGTAACAAAGGACCACAAACTGGGTGCCTTC
>NW_004444047.1:6512174-6513012 GCF_000243295.1 Trichechus manatus latirostris | reverse complement strand
GCTGCAACAATGGGCTCAAACATAGCAACAATCGTGAGGATGGCGCAGGACCCGGCGGTGTTTCGTTCTGTTGTACACGGGGTCGCTATGAGTCGGAACTGACTCAACTGTACCTAACAACAACAACGGGTATCTTAGGAGCACCTGTATGGTGCAGATGGTTAACACATTCAGCTGCTAACCCAAAGGCTGGAGGTTCGAGTCCACCCAGAGGTGCCTTGGAAGAAAGGCCTAGTGACCTACTTCCGAAAAACCGATCACTGAAAACTCTATGGATCAGTTCTACTCTGACACAAATGGGGTCGCCATTAATCAGAATTGACTCGATGGCAACTGGTGGGCTAACCTAGATCTTGAGAAAACGAAATAAAAGATAGCAGAACAGAAAATAGAACTTTTCATCGTGCTTCGCATGTTATAGGGGCTCCTGTTGTTTGAGAATCCCGTCTGCCTGTACTTCTTTCAGCGGGCTGGTCGAAAAAGTTAGCTACCAGCACAGTCAATTCTGTGCAGCAACCTTGCCAATCTGACTCATTCGGAGAGTTTGCTGATTTTGTTGGGTTTTCAATACAGATGATAGTCAGCAAATACTGGCAGATTTCTCTCTCCCCTTCTGTCTCAATCATCTAGTGCTGCTCTAACAGAGATACCACAATTGGGTGGTTTTAACAAGGAGAAATTTATTCTCTCACAGTCCAGTAGGCTACAAGTCCAAATTCAGGGCGTCAGCTCCGGGGTAATGCTTTCTCCGTCGACTCTGGAGGAAAGTCCATGTCATCAGTCTTCCTTTGGTCTGGGAGCTTCTCTGCGCAGGAACCTCAGGTCCAAAGGACACGCT
>NW_004444047.1:6508608-6510723 GCF_000243295.1 Trichechus manatus latirostris | reverse complement strand
GACACTCCCACACACACAGAGTAGAAGGCAGAGCCCCAGCAGAGCCCTCCATGAGAAGCCCCCATTCTCCCATGGCCCTCTTCTCTCCCCAGCTCACTCAGAACTCTCCCATCAGCTCCTGCCCCAGGGCCTTTGCACTGCTTTTTCCTCTGCCCAGAAGGTCCCTCCTCAGATATCCACAGAGTGCAGCCTCCTATGGGGACTGGCCACCTGGACAGTATGGACAGAGGAACAAGCCAGCTGGGGGGAAGAGGTTCCCACAAAGCTGATACCTCAGCATCTACCATCATCACCTGTTCCGCAGACGGGGACACTGAGAGCAATTGCCAGGCTCTAGAGCCCGCAGGTCAGCAAGCCCAGAGCCTCCCAAGTGCGAGCCCGGGTCAGCTGCCGAGATCTTAAACACAGTACCACCAGGGCTCCTTAGTTAATAACAACGTATCAGTATTGGTTCATCAGTTGTAACAAATGTGCCACAGGAATGCAAGCTGTTAATACTATAGGAAGCTGTGCTGGGCCAGAGCAGGTGTACAGGCGCTCTCTGCTATTTGTCTCGTTTTGGTACAGGGTTAACACTGGCCTTGTAGAGTGAGTTGGGAAGTGTCCCTGCCTCTTTCATTTTCTGAAAGAGCATGTGTAGTCTTCGAATTTTTTCTTTTCTGTTTTATTCTTGATTTCGTTTATTATTGTTGATGTTGTTGAAAACATACACAGTAAAACATACACCAATTCAACAGTTTCTACGGACCATTCAGTGACATTGATTACATTCTTCAAGTTTACAATCATTCCCACCCTTCTTGAGTTATTCCTTCCTCATTAACATGAACTCATTGCCCCCTAAGGTTCCTATCTAATCTTTTGAATTGCTGTTGTCGATTTGATTCTGTATAGATGGTTCCTAGAAGAGCACAGTGTTCAGGGCAGGCATTCTTTACTAGTTATTTCTTTAAATATTTGACAGCATTCACCATTGAAGTCATGTAGGCCTTTTGTTTTTTTTTTTTCTTTCCTCTCTTTCTCTTTGTGGTGAAAACATACACACCAAAACATCCCCCAACACGACAGCTTCCACGTTTATAACTCAGTGACATGGACGACATTTTTCATGCTGTGCCACCATCACTATCCTCACCCAACATTCGCCGCCATTAACCACAGTCCTACTCTGACACACGTGGGGTTGCCATGAGTTGGAATCGACTCGGCAGTAACTGGTGAAAAGGCAGCCTTTCTTGTTTTCTAGACTATCATGCATCTTTATTTTAAAATAATTTTATTTTTTGTCATTTCTAGGGATTTGGTTTGGGAGAGGGAGCTGGGGGCAGGTGTTCAGCCTGCCATCTGGATCCAATGGTCTCAAGTGACTTTTCAAGGCTCTTTTAAAAAAATGCATTAGTTATTTCTCTGAGGGCATGTCTGCAGCGGAGGCTAGCTGGAAGGAGATCCCCGTGTTTGGGTTCTGCCCCACTCTACGTCTCCCAGAACCACCCACAGGGCAGTGTGGCATGGTGGGTAGAGTGTGATCCTAGAATCAGGCTTAGCTGGGTGGGACCTGGAGCCTGAGTCACCCTCCAGAGGAGCTAACACAGCTCCTGCCTCCACGGGCTATTGGGAGGCCCCCAGGGACTTACCTGCAAGGAACTCACTCGGTTATTCTGTCTACGCCCACCCCCCCACATCCCACCCACCTCAGGCTCTTGCCCGAATAGCTCCAGGTCTTCCCGTCTGCAGACGCCCCCTTCCCACCTGTGCACAGGGAGCTCCAGCACAAAGCTCGGTGCCTAATATACCCACCCCTCAGCCCACAACAGTGGGGCCCTGAGCCCGGCTCTGCACCCTGGCAAGGCACTCGCCTCCGCGTCCTTGTTTGTAAGACACCCTTCCCAGCACCCTGTGAGGGAGACAGGGTGCTGTGCAGGCATGACAGGGGCTGGCAGGGGGCAGGCTGGGAGGGTCACACTGTGTAACTTCTACACCACCACGGGCTGCAGGGGCAGGCTGCCACCACCCGGAGCCCACCACCTCTGCCTGCCCGGCCCTCCTGCTAGGGCCTGTGTGGACCCATCCTCTGCCGGCTGTGCCCAGGTACCCCCAGCTGAGCTGGGCCACGGC
>NW_004444047.1:6501716-6507553 GCF_000243295.1 Trichechus manatus latirostris | reverse complement strand
GCTGGGAGAGACTGGGAAGTGGCTCATTTAGGGGAATGAGCAGGGCGTCCTTCAGCTGAGGTTTTGCATTTTTGTGTGTGTGAGGGGGAGTCATTCCTGGTGACCTGGGATTTACAGGGGTGTGGGTAGACAGCTGAGAGCATGGTCATGGGGAGGCGGGAACCCAAGGCCTGCACAGAGCGGAGACACTGGGAGGTTCCTCCCTGGGAGAAGAGGAAAACCAGCCCCATGGGGAAGCAACAGAGGGTTCCCTGCTCCACCTGCCTGCAAGATGGGCCCACATGCCATGGAACCCCACAGAGAAACCCCACAGGATGTGTAGCCTGGGCCCGAGAGGCTGCCAGCACCCACCAGAAGCAAACCCAAACCTCTGTGGACAGGCGCCCTCAGCCCAGGCAGCTCAGCATTCCCACAGGCAAAACCCTGACAGTCAAAAATTTCAGAACACGGGAAAATGATTCTCCATGACAGTCAGCTGAGACAAAGCACGGGCTTAGACCTCGTGGATTCCTGAGCACAGATAAAACTAAAGAACTCAAAGTCCTAAGGAAAAGACCTCGGAAGAAGGCACACCGACTGGGAAAGAAACAAAGTACAGCTCTCGGAAACGAAGACTAGAACCACTGAGGTGTTCACAGCACCGACCACACAGAGGCGGAGGGGGCTGTGATGGGGAGGGTGAATCTGCGGGAACTGGACGGTGGCACCAGACACCAAGAGACGGAAACCACGAGAGGTTAGGAACACGGCAGGCAGAAGGGGAAGAGTCCAGGGCAGGCCTCACATAGGATTCCTATGGAACAAACAGAGAATAAAGAGGGGGTAACAGTTAAAGACAGAATGACTGAGAACTTCCCAGAATTGATTAGACACGAATTTGTCAATTTAGGAAATGTAATGAGTACTGAGCAGGATAAATAAAAATAAAACCACACGTGGGTATGTTACGGTGAAGGAGCAGAACACCAAGGCAAAGAGAGGATCTTGAAAGCAACCACAGAGCAAGCGTGTAGATTCATTGAAGACACAACTAGAGATACTTCTCAGATATAATCAAACACCTTCTGAGATCGGTTTTGTAGGTTTGAAAGCTTAGGACCGTAGTTGCATGGGACAACTCGGTCAACTGGCATAATACAGGTTATAATGTTCATGTTCTGAATCCTAGTGAAGGGAGTAGCATCTGGAGTCTTAAAAGTTTGCCAGTGGCCATCTAAGATACAACCCTGAGTATGAAGGAAACCAAAATCAGAGAAGAAAGAAGTTTACAAGGCTGACAGCCTACATGAACCATGACCTCAACTACCCAGAGACCAGAAGAACTAGATGGTGCCTGGCTACCACCACTGACCCATCTGACCGGGGGCACAATAGATGATCTTGGTTAGAACAGATGAAAAATGCAGATCAAAACTCAAATTCTTAAAAATGGCCATACTAACTGGACCACATGAGACCAGAGGACTCCCTGGGAGTATCACCCTGAGATGATTTTTAAACTTTGAACCCAAACTATCTGGAGATCATTTTCTAACAGAGAAGCACAGTGACACACACAAGAAAGAATATTACCCATTAGATCGGCATTCTACTGAAAAAACATCTGCAGGAGTCCAAAATGTCAACATTTAATCCAAAGAAAAGATGAGAAGATACGGGGGCAGGGAAACTAGAATACTGGAAACAGAACAATCAGAACACAGTTAAAGAGAATGCTGACACAATGTGGAAAATGGGATTAATGTCACTGATCAATTTGTATGGAAATTGTCTAGCAGGAGCCTAAACTCGCTGTGCAAACTTTCACCAAAAACAAAACAAATTATTTAAAAATAAAACAAAAAAGCAACCACAGAGAAAAGAGAGATTTCCAGAGGGAGGATAATCTGGCGAGCAGCTGGCTTCTCCAGGATAGAAGCTGGAAGACAATAGAGAAACATGTGCAAAGTGGGGACAAACAACTCCTAACTTGAGTCTGTGCCCAGCCAAGCGATTACTCAAGTGTGTGGGCAAAACTAAAACACTGTCTCCAGAAGCGTTTGCCCCAAGTAGGTATGTTCAGAGATGTACCCCTAACAGAACCATGTTGAAAAGACCACTAAAGGATGAACTTCAGAAGGAACCAAACTGCACCGAGAAGAAGGGGGTGTGTGGAAAGAGGAACAGAGACAGCACTTGGCGAGTTGGGAGTGACACCTGGGGGCTGCGTGGTGGCATGGGTCTCTCCACAATGTGGGCCCTGGCTAGCCTCTGGGGGCAGACACAGGGCCCCATTCCTGCCCAGTCCCTGCACCATGGAAGCGGTCAGTGGTGAGCAGAGAAGTCAGGACCTGAAACCCCATCTCAGAGCAGAGACACGGACGTGTGGGCTCAGTGGGTGCAGAGAGGGGCTTTGAACAAGGAAGCGAGGCAGCCCTGTGTGCACTGGTGATCGTCTGACAGGAGGTGATGTGACAGACATGGCTCTCAGGATGCTGTGACTCCACAAGGACCTTGAGCCGTGGGGAGGCACGGAAGCCCCCTCATTCCCTCATCGGCCCACCTCTCTGAGCTGTCTAGCCAGGATCTCCTGGCAGTTCCCTTCCTGATCTTCAGCTGGCAGAGGTTTGGCCCTCTGCTTGTCTTCGTCCTTCTGCAGCCCACTTTTGCCCAGGTCACGGGCTTTCCGAGGGAGGTGGGCCCAGGACAGAGATGGTTCCCAGTGGCACCAGCCAGGCCCTGGCGGCCAGTCGGACCACCGTCCTGACGAAGGACAGTGCTGGGAAGTGCCCTGCCTGGCGTGCCGTGTCCCCCTGCGGTGCCACTTCAGGCCCAGCTTCTGAGCCAGGGGCCCCGGTCTGCTTAGAGACCCTACATGGTGCAGGCGGCACCCACAGGCACCTCGGCCCCACGACCTGGGCCTCCAACACCCGCCAGGTGAGGAGAAACACAGCCGGATGAGACGCACCAGGGTCCCGGTGAGACGGAGCCGCTGAAGCAGATGCGGGGCTCACCGGCTCTTTCTGGGATTTTTATTTCTTTAAAATAATTCATACAAATGGTTACAGTCACAAACATGATTTTAACCAAAATATTGCTAGCCTACCACATCAGCAGGACGGCCTTGGCCAGGCGAAGCTGCCGTGGCCCGCCGCCCGCGGCTCAGCGTCGAGGCGCGGCGAGGCGCGGCGAGCATGGTGGGCGTCGGTGCAAACGGCTCCCTCCCTCGGGTTGCTTTGCAGCGCTGACTTCACGGGGAACAGGGGGACTCATGCCAAAATCGGGGGGAAAACAGCCTTTGTTTTGTTTTTCTAAATTATTCTAAAAATAAGACAAGCAGGTAGAAAAAACAATGCACTGTGTGGCGTGGAAAGAAAACGGGAAATATTCATTGTCCTGAGAAGTTTGCCAACTGCCTCGCTCCGGGGCACGCTTCAACATAGAAAAGGAAAAAATAATCTGGGGATCCACTTGCCGAACGCTCGCCCGGGTTTTCCTTTTGTTGACAGCTAAGCAAACAAATCCTTTTTAATGTTCTAAAAACTGTACACAGACAAGTACATTCATGATATAATTAACTACTAACTTCTTTTGCTTAACGAAAGACGCGCAGGACACAGGACATGAGCCAGTCCGGGGACGGGACGACTACAATGGGACGCGCAGGCCGGCGCCGCTGCTCGCTGCTGCTCCTGCCCGCGTGCCGGGCCAGTCTCTGGGCGCCGGGGCCTCTGCACGGTGGCGTCGCTGCCTCTGCGCACGCCGGTCCGAGGGCCGCGCGGCCCCTCCGCCGGGGCGCGGGGTGGACAGCTCTGCCCGGGCTACAACTGGTCACTAGTGTGGTCTCTATCTGCCTCGGGCTTGACAGTTTGGCCGGGAGAAGGGGCGTGGGGCGGGTGGGCCACAGGGGGCAGGCCGTGGGACAAGGACATGGCGCTGGGGACGATGCCTTCGACAGCGGCTGGGATGCCGGTGGGGGCCACGCCCACCACGCCTGGGGGGTACCTGCTGGGAGAGACAGATGCAGGTGAGGCCCGGCTGTAGGTGAGGCCCGGCTGGCTGGGGCCTCTCTGGCTCCTCACTGTGACCGCAGCACTGACGCCTCGGTGGGGAGGGCGAGGACGCCATCTTGGCGATCTATAAGCCCCTGGCTGGCACAGGCAGAGCTGGGGGAGGCGGCGTCCCTGCCTGGCATCTCCAGGTGACACCCAGATCGCCTGTCATCAAGCCCTCGCCTGCACCTCCAGAAAGCTGAGGGCGCAGAGTCCAGGTAGACAACCGCCTTCCTCTGCCAGAGGACTCTCACCCGCCTGCCCCAGTGGTCCCGTGACCACCATGCCTGAAGGCAGCACCCCCATGGCTCATGGGGCCGTCAGTGTACAGGGACCAGGTCATGTTCTGCCCGACCCTGGGCTCCACCAGGCCCTGGTCACACCTCCCTCAGCTATAACAGGCCCCCCAGGGGGGCTGCTGTGCTTCCTGCTGGCCAGCCCCTGCCCCACCACCTGCTCACTCCCAGGCCGGAGTGACCTGTGGTCCCTCAAGAAGGCTCTGCCACCCCAGTCATCAGGGGACCAACCCGACCCCACGGAGAACACAGGGCCATAAACTCTGGCATAATCCCGGCAGGGCCTCTGAGCTCTCTGGGGGGTCACAGATGATCCTCCATGTGTGGATGGGGCGCCAAGGACACCCAGACAGGGCAAGGGTCTGCAGAGCGACCAGGGTCCCCTGGATATGCTTCTGTCCCCCAGTTGATAACCCAGACCCGGGACCACCCTCCCACCCCAGCCTCGGCTGGCTCGCAGGCCCCTACCCACCCCCCAGGGGCAGCCAGACCTCCTCATGGGGACTAAACCTGTCACACAGCGTGCGGCAGCCAGGTCTGAGCAAGCTGACTCAAAAGAGACTGTGCTCTGGCGGCAGAGGGCCTGTTCAGTGCTCGTAACGGGCATTGAGATTTCTTAAATCAGCTTCTGTGCGTCTCTAGGTACCTGGTCAAGGGAAGCTTCCACAGGCAGGGAGGGAGGCTACATTCCTCACTGAGGATGGACACCCAGCCCAGTCTGTCCTGCCCGCCTGCCTACTGCCCACCTGCCCTACCTATCTGCTGTCCTCCTTGGAGGCCCGGGCCAGCCACCCGCCACCCATCCATCCTGCCTGCCCACTGCTCACCCGCCCGCCGTCCCCAGGAGTTGCGCCGGCCGCCCACTTACCTGTAGGCTGCCCCGTTGAGCTCGGGGTGCACCACGCCTGGGTCCATGCTGGCCCAGTGGGTGGCAGCTGTCAGGTGGTCTTTGTTCACGCAGTTTTTCAGGCTGTCGGGGATCCGGCCTGGACGCAATGAAGGAAGAACACCGTTGCTCACAGCCGTCCTCCTGACAAGGCCCACGGGACCCCGACAGGACCCCGGGAGTGTGGCCAGCTTGATCGAGGACGCAAGGCTGTGCCTTCCTCCCCCCAGCACCCTGGGCACGCACACCCCCCTTTGGGACAGCAGGGCCCTGCCCACCAGGCCACAGTCACTTGCCAGCTGGGGGACGACCCCGCAGCCCCTCAGCTAGCTTCCTGCAGCCACAAGCAGTGGCCTGCACCTGACCTCTTCTGCTTCTGAGGTTTGCTCCCCGAGGAGACTCCAGCAACACGCTGCGAAGAGTGTATGCATGATGTCCCTGCTGCGAGGACCTGGGGCAGTGTCTGCTCCTAGCTCTGTGTCCCCAGTGCCAGCAAAGCGGTTGATGGGATGTGGTCCCTCCCAAGGCCACCCTGCACACCTGTAACAGCCCTCTGGATCCCCCACCTGCCTGCACCACCCATCTACCATGGCCCTCCGGATCTCCTGCCAGCCCACCCACGTG